>NW_006205935.1:0-50228 GCF_000334495.1 Tupaia belangeri chinensis
AGTAAGCTCATTAAAGGAACTATTGTCAGTGCCTACAAGTGAGTGATCCATTTTTGCCAATCAGTATATATTAGACCAATAAATAAATTAGTGAAATCAAGTGCTTTGGAAATGTTAAAGCAGTTTAGTATGTACACTTGAAGTATTATTATTATACTTGGCCAATATTACAATAGAACTTAACTCTTCGGGATATTAATATTTCAGTAGGAAATGTTCAGAAATTCAAATAGGATTGCTCACACTGTAGGATTAGAAATTTTCTTCCTGGGACCAGCAGATGGCATAATGATTACATCACTGGACTCTCACGTAGTTGATCGTGGTTTGAGTCTTGGACCTAGGGGCTTTAAACTTCATGTCCCAAGCGTAGGAGAAGGATTGTAGCATGGCCATCCCCACAGGGGGAGGGGTAATTTCTCGCTTTCTTTTTGTCTCTGTCTCTCTGGCAGGTGTCTATGTCCTATATAAAAAAAATCCTCTCAAAAAAAAAAAGGGAAATGTTCTTCCTTCTAGTCTTTCCCATCTGATAGGAAGAGGAGCTGAAAACACCACTCATCAAGGGTGGTAGCTCCCGTGGCTGAAGGCAGGATGTCTGGTGGTTGAGAGCTGATGTGAGGCAAAGGTAGAAGGTCAAATTTCAGGGATTTATTGTAAGGTCTTCAGCAACTGAAATGCCTGCTGATAAATTTTCATCTAGAAACTGTGGGACCAGCAGTTAGCGTAATGGCTATGTCGCTGGACTCCCATGTAGTCGACCACGGTTCACGTCCCGGACCCGGTGGCTTAAACTCGTGCCAGGCGCGTGTGCATTCTAGAGAAAGTAAGCTCATTAAAGGAACTATTGTCAGTGAGTGATCCATTTTTGCCGATCAGTATATATTAGACCAATAAATAAATCACCCCCTGGGGGGTGATTTCTCGCTTTCTATCTCTCTGTCTCTCTCTGTCTGTCTCTTTCTGTCTCTATGTCTCTCTCTGTCTGGCGAGCGCACACGCCCTATAGCAAAAACCTCTCCAAAAAAAAAAAAAATCTTCATCTAGAAACTGTTATGTTCTGGATCAGTCTCACCTTTTACATACTTGATGGCCAAGAAGGAAGAAAAGGAGAAGATAAACGTAATGCCACATAGAAACCAGTGGGAAGGAAATGTGTTTTCAAGTCTCTAGCCGTTCCATGCATAATGCTGTTCCTGCAGGGCTTGTTTGAGGTTGCCTAATTAAATGTTTTTGTTTTTGTTTTTTTTTCTACTAGTAGAACCTTTGAAAGTAAGTTTCAACCATGCATTCTGCCTCTAACAGAACTTTCTTTGTTGAGGTTAATTGCTAACATTTTTCTTTCTTACAAGGTAGAATTAAATTATTTTCATTTAGGTCCTGATTCAGATTTAGTAGATTGGAGTTAAGACAGAAAAACCTTTAACATTTCAGAGCCTGACCCAGAATCATGACATTAAAGCATTTTTTGAGAGAGATATAAATGGAAATCACTTACATTAACCTCTCATTTATACATGAAAAAAATAAGTGTTATAGATATTAAATAACTTGTAGATTTTTTTCAAACACAAAGATATAATTTGGACCCAGGTCTTTTGTCTTTAAAATGATTTTTTGAAATAATTGACTTACAAAGCAGTATCATGATATGAGATCAACACCACCAAGGAACTTTGGAAAAAGTGATGCTGACTACCAGATGCTTTATTTATTTATTTATTTATTTATGGAGAGATTTTCACTATAGGGCACGTGCGCTCGCCAGAGAGAGACATAGAGACAGAAAGCGAGAAATCACCCCCCAGGGGGGATGGCCAGGCCGCAATCCCTTCTCCTTCAGCACACGCACCCGGCGTGAGTTTTAAGCCACCGGGTCCGGGATGTGAACCGCAGTCGACTACCGGGAACGTGACCGTCAGTCGACTACGTGGGAGTCCAGCGACTACGTGGGAGTCCAGCGACATAGCCATTACGCTAACTGCTGGTTCCCACCAGATGCATTATTTTGCATGGGGCTACTGAGAACCTGAGAAATTGCTAAATCATTTAATTTTACACAGGTTGGTATTTGCATTGATTCTTTCAGTTATAATTTGTTTGGGGAAGAAAACAAAAATGGTCTCTAAGCTGCTTTTATCCAAAGTGACTGAAAAGCACCGAAATAAATCTTAACACTCATGGTCAACTAATGATCAACAGGGACACTGAGAGGTCACAATGGGAAAAGGATAGTTTACTGGGAAAACTGGATTTCCACATGTAAAAGAATGAAACTGGATTCTCAGACCATAAACACTAATCAACTCAAAATGGATGAGACCAAAATGTAAGAGCAGAACTAAAACTCCTGGAAGAGAACATATGGAAAAGCTCTTGGACATTGGCCTCAGTGATGATTTTGTGGATATCACACCAAGAGCAACAATAAATAAATGGAACTACATCAAATTAAAACCCTTTTTGTACAGCAAAGAGAACTTAACAAAATAAAGCAACAGCTTATGGATGGAAAAATATATTTGCAAACCATATAACTAATAAGGCGTTCATGTTCAAAATTTATAAAGAACTCACATAAATCGATAGTAGAAAAATAAATAACCCAGTTGAAAAACAAGAGACCTGTGCTAGTCCAATTTCTGACTACTAACAGAAGATACCTGAAAGTGGGTAAGCTGTAAAGATGTGCAATGAGTAAACAAAATTTTTAAAAATAGAGGTTTGTTCAGTTCATGGTTTGGAGGTTTAAGGTCCAGAGCCCTTTCTGGTAGGGGTCTTTGTCTTTGGCTGCATCACAACATGGCAGAGGGCAGGAGAGCATGGTCTATGTCCCATGTGTCTCTTTTTCATTTTCCTCTGGAATCTCCCCAGAATGGCCTTTACTGTCTGTACCGCTATCAATATTCTGGTCACCACAGTTTATCATCTCTGAGGAGTTCTAAACTTTCTCTGTTCTTCTCATCTTCTGACACTGTAAAAAAATTGTCCTTAATATATTCTAGCTTTTTTGTTTGTTTTTCCTGTTCTCTTCCTCCAGACTCTGTTCTTTTGCTGATCTACCAGTTTCAAAGTTCTTTCCAGATTTTCAGGTATCTGTTACTAGCAGAATAGTCCCTCTCTTGGTGCCAGTTTTTCTGTTCTTGCCTGGTTTGTGGATAATAGCAGAAAACCTGAAACTGGGTGACTTATAAAAATAAATATAGAACTGGGGATCCAGGGACTAGGGCCTTCTAGTGAGGTTTCTGCTGCATCACAACATGAAAAGGCAGGCAGATTTCATCTGTCTTCCATGATGTCTCGCTCTCTTGTCTCCTCCCTGAGAAACCCAGGAGTCATTTATGGGTCTCTGCCTTGATGGTCTTAAGCCCAGTCTCTTCTCAAAAGCCCAACCTGTCAACACTATAATTGGATCAAGTTTTCATCCTGTTAATCTCATTACTGTGGATTTGGGGGAGACACATTCAAACCACACCAAGACCTAAATAAAATGTTTGCCAAAGACTAAAAATAAAAATATGCTCAATATCATTAATCAAAATGTAAATCAAAACCACTGTGAGATACTATCTCATAATGTTTAGGATAGCTGCTGTCATAAAGAAGTCAAAAGACAACAAATACTGGTGAGACTTCTAAGGAAATTAAAAGTAGAACTATCTGGGCTGCAATGGTGTGGTGGTTAAGAGTACTGGACTCCCACATGGCCAATTGCAGATCAAGTCCCAAACTAGGTGGCTTGCTATCTCACTTTTCCTCTCTCTTTTTTTCTCTCTCTCTCACTCTGTCCCTCTCAGGTCAAATGAAAATAAATGAATAAATAAATAAATAAGTTAAAATAATTCTTGGAAAAAAAAAAAGAACTATCATGTGACCCAGCATTTCCTCTTCTGTGCATGTACTCAAAAGAAATAACATCATCACTTTGTAAACATACCTGCACTCTTGGGGCCAGGAGGTGGTGTGGTGGTTAAGGCACTGGACTCTCACATAGCTGACTATGGTATGTGTCCCAGACCTGGCTGCTTGCTTTCTCATTTTCTTCTTCCCCTCCATCCCCCATAATTGCATGATCTCACGTATATGTAGAATTTTAAAAAACTGTTAAACATACAGAGATAGAAAACAAAACAATGACTAACAGGCAAGAAAGGAATAGGAGATGGAAGTTGGAGAATATAGAGTAGTAGATAAGCAGACTGAACAAGTACAGAGATCCAATGTACCACGTGACAACTATGGGTAATAAAATTGTACTGTAGATGAGATTCATGCTAAGTGAGTATATTTTAACTGCTCTTGCCCCAAGCACAAAAATATGGGGGACTAAAAGAGATGATGGTTATGTTTATTCGCTTCACTTTTTCCTCCATGATAGTCTCCCTATTTATATCTATCCTACATCATTGTCTTGTATACCTTAATATACACACAAAAAATTTGTGGATAAAATAAAAAGAAAAGCTATGAACTGAAATATTACTGGAGTTTTCAGAGAGCTAGATGTCTTTGAGTTTTTACCAGCCAGAGTGGAAAGGACTTGATGAATACGTAGGACATTTAGTAGGAACTCCAGGGAGAGTATACTTTAGTAGTGGGACAAAGTAACTCTAGAAGGAAGTGAAAGGGTACTTCAACAATTTGCAGAAATAAATGGAATTAAAGTATGACTTTATTCTAGTGCAAAAAAATGAAGCAAGCTCATGCATGAATTTTTTTCAAAATGTATATTTTCCATGAATTTTTTGAAGACCCTTCATGCACTCTAGACCATAGAATGGTAAAGTATAGTCTCAGGGCCAAACTGGCCTACCACCTGTTTGAGTAAAGGAAGCATTGTTAGGACTTAGGCCCACTTACTTACATAATATCTATAGTTATTTGGCAGACTTGAATGGCAGTGGGGAACAGTTGTCATAGAAACTATGGCCTGCAAAGTAAAAAATAGTCACTCTCTAGAACTTTACAGAAAAATTTCCTTACTTCTGTTCTAAATATGCCCTTAAAAGAGCTTAAAAATAAGCCTCCAGAAGATCAACCAAAACTGTAAGCAACTTAACCCCCTTCCAGAACAAAATCCAAAGCTTTTTAAAGTAATTTACCAAATTTCAGCATGCAGCAACACAGAATTCACAGTCAAGCATTAAAGTAAAAATGACTAGCATGTGAAACGACTGGAGAATATGATCTATAACCAGGAGAAAAACTAGTCACTAGAAGCAAATATAGATATGACAGAGGTGACAGAATTTTTGTAGGGACAAAGGAATTTTCCTGTTCCCTTTGAAGGCTTACTGGAAATCACAACAGGCAGATTAAGAAGACAATAGGCAGACAGATTTTACTTAATATATGTACATGGGGCCCATGGAAAATATAAACTTGAAGAGGGTAAATGGTGAAAGCTGACATACCCTCATCGTAGGACAGAAAAGTGGGGGAATAAATGAACCTACTACTCAGACAATGGTTAGTAAATCATTCTCTTTGGGAGCTGGATATGACCAATAAGGTACAGAAAGGTGAGGGACGAAGGGCAGGACTGCACAGGAACAAATATTGTCTTACTGTGCAGATCATTTCTTAGGTTACTTCTCTGAGCTGTTCTCAGAAGAATACATTAAAAAATCTGTGTGAGCATGATGATTGTTAATCTCTCTTCTCATTTGGCTAATCTTTCCTGGTTATCTGATGAAGCCCCTAGGAAGGGATTTTAAGACAATTGCACTCCTCTTGGGAAGTTTCCTCCGACAGAAAAGTCCATTCCAAGGAGAGCCCCTCCTTCTATTTGGAGTGAGAGAGGAAACGCCAAGGTTACAAGAACCTGGATTCCCAGGTGTCTTCTAGCCTGTTAGATCCCCAGTCTTTAGGCTATCGTTTTCTGAGCAGCAACATTATAAAAAATTCAAAAGTCATCAAAAATATGCTCAATGTGCTCATCTATCATTTTCTAAAATCTAAAAAAGCTACTAGCACTAACAAGTTTAATAACAAAAACAATATGCAAAAATCAATGACATATTTCTATTATATATGTTAATAACTATTATACATGTTAAAAATAAACCATTGAAATTAATTTAAAAAAATGAGTAACATTCTTTCTTTCTTTCTTTTTGTGACAATTTTGCTATAGGGCACTTATGCTTGCTGGAGGGTCAGAGAGAAACAGAGACAGAAAGTGAAATCATCCCCTAGAAAGGATGGCTACACCACAGTCCCTACTCCTCTATTCTTCTTTTAGGATTTTGGGCATGCACACTCATGTGTCTGGCATAATTTTCAAGATGCTGGGTCTCGGACTCAAAGTGCAGTTGGCCATGTGGGAGTCCAGTGTCTTAACCACTACACCACCTGCTGCTTTCCAAGTAGCATCCTAACACAATTCTAAATTCTAAATTCTAGGAATAAATTTGAGAAAATACATGCCAGCTTTTTACACTGAAAACTAGAAAACATTTATAAGAAAAAAGTAGGGATCCAAAAGAAATGGAATCATAAATGTCAGGGTTATGAACCATAAAACCCAATACTGGGAAAAACTCAACTCTCCTCAAATTTATCATTAATTTCAGTATAATTCCAATTAAAATTTCAGCAGTCTTTTGAAGAAATGATAAAATGATTCTAAAAAATATATATGTAAATGGAAAGCTCCTAAATCAGTTAAAAAGGTGACAGATGTATGGTCCCTAATTTCAGGACATACTATAACACTACAGTAATTCATATAGTGTGGTACTGACTTACAGATAGGTGATTCAGAAATAAACTCACCAACATGTAATCAACTAATTTTCAAGAAAGGTGCCAAAGTAGAATGTAGTATTTTCACTAAAAATATGTAAGTTGAATCTAAGTATGAGGAGAAATGAACAAACACAAACCGAAGAATATTTTACAAAATTAAATGCCTATGCTTTCCAAAAAGACAGACTGAACAACCATTGTAGATTTAAAAAGATTAAAATATATAATTTTTAAAGGTACAGGGGCCAGCAGATGGCACAGTGGTTACGGTGCTGGACTCCCACATGGTCGACTATGGTTTGAGCCTTGGATCCAGAGACTTGAAAATGATGCTGGGTGTATTTGCGCATGTGCCCAAAATCCCAAGAAGAGAATGGAGGAGAAGGGAGTGCTGCATGGCCATCTCCTATGGGGTGGGGGGTGATGTCTCACTTTTCCTCTCACTGTCTCTCTCTCTCTGGACAGCACACACACCCTATGGCAAAAACCTTCCAAAAATAAAATTAAGATATATGATCCTTGATGGAATTCTGAAACAGGGTTAAAAAGATTACATACAGGATAATTTTGGAATAATTGGTAAAATTTGAATGAGGTCTGCAGATTAGACAACAATATTATATTAAATGTGAAATTTCCTGAATGGATAATTATACATGTAAGTCAAGGGATTTTTTTTTTTTTTTGAGAGAGAGATTTTTGCTATAGTGCACATGTGCTTGCATCCTCCCTGGCAGGTGATTTTCCACTTTCCCCTTCCCTGTCTCTCTCTCTTTCTCTTCTCTTCAGTGAGCGCGCACGTCCTATGGCAAAATTTACTTTAAAAAAATTGAGTCTAATAAAATAATGGAAGACCCAATGAACAACTTATTGAGGAGGTGAACAGATAATTAATGCTTAGACTCATCTGTAATAGAAGAAATGCAAATTTAAAAAGTGATAAATCTCAGGCCAGCCAAGAGACATGGTGGTTAAGGTGGCTAGATCCCATATAACTACTGCATGGTTCAAGTCTGGACCCAGCAGCTTGTAAAACAAGCCAGGCACATGTGTATATGTGCCTAAAATCCAAAGAGAATGGAGGAGAAGGGATTATGGCATGGCCATCCCCCCTGGGGGAGTGACTTTTCCCTTTCTGTCCCTCTGACTCTCTCTGGTGAGCACATGTACACTAACAAAAATAGCTCTAAAAAAAAAAAAAAGAAAATAGATATGGCTTAAAGTAAAAGGTTGTGATTATTCCCAAATCTTTGAAATAATTTATAAAAAAGTAGAATTGTATATATGAAACAAATGGGAAGTCAGCCAGTGGCATGATAGTTAAGGCAGCTGAATCCCACATGGCCAACTATGTGGTCTGAGTTCCAGACACAGCAGCTTGAAAAACATGCTGGGTGTGTGTGCGTGTGCACGCATGTGCATGCCCATAATCCTGAAACGAGAAATGAATCCCTTCTGGTGTGAACATCCTTCATGGGGGGCTGATTTATCACTTTCTCTCTTTTTATGTCTCTCTCCAGCAAGTAGATATACTTTCTGATGAAATTGAAAAAAAAAAAAAAAAAAAAAAAAAAAAAAAAGGAGGAAAAAGAGGAGAAAGAAGAAGAAAGGGGAGGAGGAGGAAGAAGAGGAAAGAAGAAGGAAGAAAGAAAAAGAAAGAAGAAAACAGGCCAAACAATAGTATGTGTATCTGTGTGAATAGACCTATGTTGTGTTCTACTATAGTTCTTGTAACATTTCTTTGAATGAAAACTGAAAACTGTTTCCAATATGTTTTTCTTTAAATTAAAAAATATATAAAGTACAAAGTAAAAAATAATTAAAAATATACACACACACACACAAAAACCCTGGACAAAGCTCCTGTGGCACCTCATCTCAGAGTAAAACCTCTTGGGTTGTCAGAAAAGTCATGTCACATTTTTTTACATGTTTTTCTATGCAAAAATGTGACTTTTCCAACAACCCGGTAGAATCCTTAAACTGCCTCACAGGTATTATACAACCTTGAACCCATTTTTTTCTCTTTTTCTCTGTAGCTAAAGACTATCAGTACATGCTCAAAGTTGATCAAATTGGAGTTTATTACATGTTGCAGCAATGGAGAACACACACCATGAAAAACTGTGAAGAATTTCAATTGAATAATATTAAAAATGATTTGATATAGATACCAGATATAGTGTGGGAAGAGGGTGAAAGAAGGAGGAAAGTCTGAGGAAAGACATAAGAAGAAAAATAGAAAGGGAGAAGACGACTCCTCCATGGCTATTGAGAACTAGTGTTTTCAGAGAAAAAAGAGAAATGAAGATTTTCTACTGATAATTCTGCCTCCAGTCCCCAAACTCAAGTTGTAGGGAGCCCCTCTAGGCTTCTCTCTGTCTCTGTCTCTCTCTGCCTCTCACTCTGTCTTCTCATTTTTTGGTATTTTTTTTCTTTTAAAATTTTTAAAGGTAAAATATTCTCCTGGATTTCAGACTCTCCTTTATCTTGCTAATAATCTCCTTTCCCCTTCCCCTCCAGGAGAGGCAAAGAGCAGGCCTTCAGAAGAAGACTCCATGGCTACTGAGAACTAGTGCTTTTGCGTAGTTTTTTATTTTTTGCTTTTAAAAAAAAAATAAATTTTTTGATTGTTTTTTCTTTTCTCTTTTTTTTCTCTCTCTCTGTTTCATTTTCTTCTTCTTTTATCTCATCACTCTGCTCCTCAATCTCCATTCAATATGTTTTTATATGGATCTCAGGGAACCATAGCCAAACATCCAAATACTATCAGAGGGTAACATTTTCCTCAATATTCTGTGAATCTGCTGCACAAAGGGATAAAAACAGAACAGCAAAGAGATTCCAGATCATCTCCTTCTTCACGCTCCTGAAGGCTCAGACTGAACTTCGAGAAGTAGGAAGAAACATACCATCCATCAAATGACTAGAACTCACCATAGGGACACAAGAAATATGGGAAAGCAAGAAAATATCTCTTCTCCAAGGGAAAATAATAACTCCTCTTTATCCACAGACAGTTCAATAAAAATCATGGAAATGTCTGATAAAGAATTTAGAATATTCATAATGATAAAGCAAGCTAACAGGTATGGAAGAGAGAGAGACAATGAACTGCAGAAGAGGCAGAAGAAAGGAGCTGATGACTTCCAGGAAGTGAGGAAATTTTTATAAGATCTAAAAGAGGAAATACACACTATAAAAAAGAATCAAATGGACCTGTTAGAGATGAAGGCTATAATACAGGAAGTCAAAATCTCCCTTGAAAGTATTAAAAGCAGACTAGATTGTACAGAAAATAGAATCTCAGACATAGAAGATAAAATTGCTGGTCTAGAAAAATCCACCATGAAGACTGAGAAAATTACCCCCCAAAATGAGAATAATATATGAGAAATATTAGATACTGTCAAACATCCAAACATTGGGATAATTGGTAGCCTAGAAGGTGAAGAGATACATAAGGGCATTGATAATCTATTCCATGAAATTCTTCAAGAAAACCAAACCTAGAGAGGTACTCAAAGATCCATTCCCAAGAAATACAAAGGACCCCAAATAGAATCAACCCAAGATCGTCTCCAAGACACATTATAGCCAGATTGACAAAAAGCACAAAGACAAGATACTAAGATTGGCAAGAGAAAAATAGCAAGTTACCTACAAAGGATATGCCATCAGGCTAACAGCAAACCTCTCATCAGACACAATGCAAGTGAGGAAAGGATAGAAAAATATATTAAGTGTTAAGGGAAAAGCAATTTCAACCAAGAACACTGTACCTGGAAAGATTATCCTTCATATGGGAAGAAAAGACAAGAACATTCTCAAATAAACAAAACCTGAAAGAATTTACCAACACCAATCCAGATGTCCAAAAAGTTCTCAAGGGAGTGCTATATCAGAAAAATTAAATACAGACACATAGGAATAAAAATTTTGAAACTAAGAAAATGGCCAACTTAATCATAGGGACAAGTCTGGAGTTGAATATTATATCCTGGAACTTAATTGGAAAGATTAAACCACAACAGAAGACAGATTAAGTATATGAGGCTGAACTGGTGAAATAAAATTTTATGACTTTTGACTAAAACATTTCTGATTTTCTTCTAGGCTTTGTTTTCTGGTTTTAAGGATTTTTGTACTGTCTTGAGCTGTCAATAGGTTCATGTACCTACTATTTGAACAGCATCCCAACCTGTTTCCTGTTGAACAGAATCCCAACCTGTTTCCTGGCTTTAAGTTTTCAGCAAAGTTCTTTAGCATCTCTATGATTTATTAAAGTTAAAACTGCTTTTCTTGAAATTAAAAAAAAGCTCTACTGCCTTTTATCAGATTAAAATATATTAAGTAAGCATATAAATACTTACTAAAATAACCTAATGGCATGTCACCTAAATCCAAAATGGTATTGGTTAGACAAAAACTGGAAAGAATCAAAAATGTGTTTCTTTACATACACATAAACACAGTTCCTGCTAACATAATAATGTACTTTGATATTTTATCTAAAAAGAGTACTGACCTCATAACTGTAGATAGCTAAAATCAAAACACTCAAGAAAATAATGTTTCTATTACTGTGTTGAAAATAATCTGGTTAAATCAATGCGGTGACATTCCCCCCAAATTTACATTGACTTTTTGTGATGAATTATTTGAAGGATATACAAAAGTAGAAAGCAATGATTTGTATTAAGTAAAGACCAATAATCTCACAGCTTTGACTTGACACACTAATAAAAAAATTAAAACATTAAAAAATAAAAATAATAAAAAATAGAAAGGCAAGGCATTTATGGCACAAAGAAATGGGTTATTATCTGTTGAGGATAATGTGTATTGTATTTTCAATTGGAATGGTGAGAAATGTATACATGTTAGAATATTCACTTTATCAGCCAAGTGACATATGTGATTGAATGTATAAAAGAAATTGAAATAAAAATTTAAAAACTTATTTGTTATAGGATTGGGGCTCTGACTAGACTGTTTTGAAGAGTGTCCAAGGAAGTGGGGAAGTGGACTTTCGCTCTGAACTGGGTAATATAATAAGCAGGAATAGGGGCCTGTAGATGGCATAGTGGCTAAGGTGTTGGACTCTCACATGACCTACCACAGCCTGAGACCCAGACCCAACAGCTTGAAAATCATGCCAGGTGTGTGTGTGGACGCCCAAAATCTCAAGAAGAGAATGGAGGAGAAAATGTGGCTATTATCCCCACAGGGTGATTTCTCACTTTCCCTCTCCCTGTTTCTCTCCAGCAAATGCATGCACCCTATGGAAAAAAAAAACTAAAATATTAAAAAAAAGAAGCAGCGAAGCAGCAGCAGTGACAAATCTATGGTTTAGTATCTCTTTTTTTTTTTTTTTTTCTTTTTTAGGAGATAGGGTGGGTACGCTCGCCAGAAAGAGAGAGAGACAGAGAGACAAAAAGCAAGAAATCACCCCCCAGGGAGGATGGCCATGCCACAATCCCTTCTCCTCCATTCTCCTCTCGGGATCTTGGGCACACACACACACACACACACCCGGTGTGAGTTTAAGGGGCCGGGAGGGGAACCGTGATCGACTACATGGGAGTCCAGTGACATAGCCATTAAGCTAACTGCTGGTCCCAGGTTAGTATCTTAATAAGTATTACCTAACAAAGGCAAGGCTAGACTATACTAAAGGTGTCATTGATTAGAAGCAGCTTTCAGTCACAAGTCAAGGTAGGCAAAAGTTGGGTCATTTTTTTCTCTGAGACAATGTTCTTGTTTGGTCTGTGTTCAAACGAAATTAGAAAGTGATCTTGTTTTTCTTCCGGCCCATCTCCACTCCAGAATGGATTTGTCTCTGATGTTGATGCTCTGAGGAATTGTTTATGTTCAACATGGAGACACAAAAGACTCACTGTGTATGTCAGGCCAGCTTGTCTCAGCATCAAGGCCTTGCTGATTATACCAGGCTAGGTCCTGGATGCCAACGGCTGCTTTCTTCTTCTTACTCTGCAACCGTATTTAGGTGGAAGAGAGAAAGCTGAAGCAGCATAACCTTACAATCTGTATGCACATAGAAAATAAAACCAATGAAACTTTTGGCTATTTTCTTGAAAGTAGGTAAAAAATGATGGACCAGAGGCTTTAAAAGATCCAGAAACATTTTTTAAAGGTCGTCATATTTGTGATTTTAGAACATTCTCTTTATTTTCTCCCCTCAGTAATTTGCAGAACAAACTTTAAAATATAAAAGTACTGTAGGGATCTATTTTAACATTGGTATGAAAGAAGATAGTATATAAAAAGGAACTTCATAAAACAGATCACCATTGCCTTAAGAAATTGACAAAAATTAGGTAGAGAAACTATGATTTGCATTAAAGAAAAAGGAAGAAATGAAGGGAAGCCTAATGAAGAAAAGAAGTTTCAGGCTTCAAAGGAGAAAAACCTAATATGGGTCCCACCTGGCTTGCAATTGCAGCATGTCTAAGGCTCTTATTCAAGAACAGCAGGTTTCTGTGTTTTCTGGGCATGCTGACTAGCCCTAGGCTCAGACCGCAACCAGAACCAAACTGAAAATTGGTCTAAATACCTTTCTGGCAGCCTCCATCTTCTTCATTCTAAATCTAATCGCATCAATCTGAGTATTCAAATAACACTTTTTACAATCATGATCAGCATGATAAAATTTACATTAGCAAAGTTACCACTCATATTCATTCAAAAAGATATTGCTGGAAAGAATGGTGTACTTTTTTTGGTTATCAAAATTTTAATACTTAACATTAAGAAAAACCTTAAATGCTAATATGAAACAAATTCTAATTCTGTATTGAAAAAGTACTCATTTAAGAAATATGAAAGTATTTGAAAAATAAATATTCCTTGGGGACAGACAGTGATGCAACAGACACACACCTGAACTCACATGAGAAGGTCCTGGGTTTGTGTCCTGGGGCCTTCATGAATGTGCTGCAAGCCTGCGAATGTGCCTGTGGTGCTGGTTTCCGGGGCTAAGGAGGATAAAACCCAGTGGGGTGTACCTATCTTTTTCTCTGTCTCTGTGTCTTTCTCACTGATGGAAGAAACATATACATCAACAAATACATTTAAAAATAAAACTCCCTTGTGACCAGCAGATGGCACAATAGTTATGTCGCTGGACTACCTGTAGTCGACCGTGGTTTGAGTCCCGGACCCAATAGCTTAAAACTCACACTGGGCTTGTGTGTGTGCATGCCCAAACTCCTGAAAGGAGAATGGAGAAGAGATTGTGGCATGGCCATCTCCCCTGTGGAGACTTTTCGCTTTTTGTCTCTCCAGTGAGTGCATGCAACCTATACAAAAATCTCATTTATTCGTTTGTTCGTTCATTCATACATACGTACATACATACATGCATACATAAAACTCCCTTAATGATTCGGGCATAGATGAAAGTTCTGATAGTGGTAAATAATTTGTACACATTTAATTTCTAGTACATCATATTTAGAAAGGCATGATAATGAAGTTGATCATTAAAATAATTATTTTCTGAAGTTTTAAACTCAAATATCTGAGATAACATGAAGACAGTCCAGTAGATTCTTTTTGCTGTCAAAGAATGTAAAATATAATCATTCATGGTTTTTTAGTATACATGATAGAGGCTTTGAGTATTTAAGGAGAATTGGTTTTCCTAAGACAACACAAATGGAGCTGTTGCTTTGAGACAGAGCTGAGCTAGAAATATGAGCTGGGGATAAATTTCAAGATCAAAACCATTTTAGGAGAATTATATTTTGTACTCTATAAAGTCAAATTTGTCAATCTTCTCTTTTATGGTTTTTGGCAATCTAGTGGGTCACTGGAAAAGCCAGGACATGTTTTTCTATGTAAAAATCTGTTATGATTTTCCCCACAATCCAAGAACATTAAATAAAACTCTCAGTATTTTTTTCTAGAAGTCTATGATTTCTCTTTTTCTTTAAAAAATTTTTAAACATTTGACATACTTGGCCTGTGGAATGAGAGTGATAACAGTTTTTAAGTTTAAAATGAGAGATAAAGAGACAATATTATTATCATTTGCACACCCCCAAACAATAATTTGTACACAACATACGTGCTGGCATGGTTATTGAATGTCCCTGGAAAAATGCATAAGAAATTAATCATTCCTCTGGAAATAAGAATATAAGGACAGAAGACGTCAGAAAAAAAAATGTTGACTTAATCAATGACCCTTTTTGGTAATACCATGTATGTATATTTAAATAAATATTTGCTTTTATTCAAAAGTAAAAACATGGGAACCAGCAGTTAGCGTAATGGCTACGTTGCTGGACTCCCACGTAGTCGACCGTGGTTCATGTCCCAGACCCGGTGGCTTAAAACTCACGCCGGGCGCGTGTGCATGCGTGCCCAAGATCCCGAGAGGAGAATGGAGGAGAAGGGATTGCGGCGTGACCATCCCCCCTGGGGGGTGATTTCTCGCTTTCTGTCTCTATGTCTCTCTCTGTCTGTCTGGCAAGTGCACGCGCCCTACAGTGAAAATCTCTCCAAAAAAAAAAAAAAAAAAGTAAAAACATGAAGTTAGAAAAAAGATCTATGTGTGCTAAGGGCTCATCCCAGATTAAGAAAGGGTGGAGTAGTCACAGTGGGAGAACCCAGGATAAGCTGGATCATCTGGTGGGTATTAATTTAGAATGGGTATCAAGAATGTTGACAGTTTTTTGGACACTGTGTTCCATGGAAAGTGGAAAATTAAACTCTCTACTCTAAATGGCTGTGGAGAAAATGCTGACTTCAGGGAAAATGTTTCTAACCATTTCAGTTTGGAAAAGGAGATATAAAGAATGGCATGTCCTGAAAATATCTGGGATGTATACTAGATTTATTGTAGAGTAGTTTCAAATATAAAGCAAAATGAGAAGGTGAAAGTAATAAAAGAGAATTGAGGAGAACCTCAGTGGTTATCTTTGTTCCTTGTTTCTTTCTCATTTTCTGTATTTACTTAGTCACTGACACCTTCCCATTTTATGTCCTAAATCTCTCTTAAATCATCTGCTTCTCTGAAGGGACCTGAAGGGAGAACTACTTTTTTCCTCAACTATTCACATAGATTCCTAATTGGTTGTTCAGCTCCTAGCCTGGTTCTCTTGTCAACTGAGGTCCTACACGGTATCCACAGTGATGGTTTCAAATGTAGATTAGAACATCACCTTGCCAGAAAGTCTATATAGGCTTCCTCTTGGAGTTAGGGAACAATCAAACTTATTAATGTGACATAAAATCAATTCAAGATCTATTGGCCATTCACCTTTCCAACATCACCTTTGAGCCTGCTCCCTCTCAACTCCTTACTATGGACAAACTGGTCTTCTTTCAACTTATCTAAGCACAGATGAGCCACCTGCCTCTAGGACTCTGAAATTCTTGCAGATTTCAGCTTAATCAACCTCTCTGAGGAAGCCTTGTTTGGTTAAATGTCTCTATTGAAGCCTCTGGCAGCACCAGGCACCTTGTCTTCATAGGATTTATATAATATTAGTGTTATACTTGATTGTGTAATTATTTGCATAATACTCTTTATTCCATCAGTCTTCACAAAATCTTTACAGGCCCATGAGGGATAGAAACTGTCATGTACTTAGAAGCTGTTGACTGTGTACTTAATGGACAAATGAAAAAAATAAATGAACAAATGAATGAGCTGAATAAATTGAGTGAGAGGTCACGTAGCAGCGAGTGAGAGCATCCTAGGAGATGGCTGACTGGAAGAGGGGTGCTGGACAAGGATGACAGGGGAAAGGATATATTTCATTAATAAACTTTGAAATACCAAGACTGAGGTGTAAACAGAGGCAATCACTAAGCACTAGTCACTGCAGTGTAAATACTCCTTTGTTTTGAATATGGAATGCAACTATTTAGTTTATTGAAAATACATATCTCCAATATTTTAAG
This sequence comes from Tupaia belangeri chinensis, assembly GCF_000334495.1. Taxonomy (NCBI): domain Eukaryota; kingdom Metazoa; phylum Chordata; class Mammalia; order Scandentia; family Tupaiidae; genus Tupaia; species Tupaia belangeri. The sequence continues at coordinate 16,684 of NW_006205935.1, forward strand.
CAAAGCTTTTCCTATTATATCCATAAACCTTATTCTACAGTTACAATTCCAGTTTAATATTACCTTTTGCAATTTGATTCTATAATAAGGCAATTTTCAATTGTAAGCCTTGCTGACCTGGTTAAAACAAATTCTGTGTAATGAAACTGAAGCGATTATCTAATACAAAGTGGAGAAATAAAAGAAAACAGACAATTTAAGGTAAATTCTATTAGTGGGAAGCAAAACAAATCCACATATTTGTATGCATAAACCCCATTCCCATTTATGTAGGATATTACATTTTGAAATTCATTGGGATAAACTACGTTTGAATTTATTTTAGTTCACGTACTTGTGACTTTTATATATGATTCATCATAAACAATGCAAAATTCTTTTTTTTTTTTTAAGTTTTTTACCATAGGGTGTGAAACAATCAGAGGGAAAATGAGAAAGAGAAACAATCAGAGGGAAAATGAGAAATCAACCCCCTGGGTTGGGGGGCAGGGATGGCCATGCCACACTTCCTTCTTCATGCTTCTCCTGAGATTTTGGGAACACATGCACATACACCAGGCATGATATTCAGCCACCAGGTCCAGGACTCAAACCACAGTCAACTATATGGGAATCCAGCACCTTAACCACTACATCATTTGCTGGCTGCAAAAGTGAAAAACTCCTTTAAAACAGAATTACAACACAAATTTTCTTTCCATAAAATGTGCATTATGTAACACGGGAAAAATTGTTTTTCAGTATTTATGTCAAAGTGTGTATATATTGTACAAATATATTACATATGTGTATATCACACAATGTACACTTGTTATATATACAGGCAGGTATATGCCATGCATCTATGTGTAAAATTATAACAGATGTATATGAGCATCAGTATAAAGTATATAGTTAAAGCAATTAAAGAGCTTTTATTTGTTCTTAGAGATCTTTTTCTACAGGGCATGTGCACTCGCTTAAGAGACAGACAGACAGAAAGTGAAAAATCACCGCATCCCCAGGGGGGATGGCCATGCCATAATCCACTTTGCTCCATTCTCCTCTCAGGATCTTGGGAGCGCGTTCACATGTACCCAGTGTGAATTTTCAGCAACTAGACCCATGACTCAAACAATGATTAACGACATGGGAAGTCCAGTGAGGTAACCATTGTGCCATCTGCTGGTCCCTCAAAAAGCAATTTTTGAGTGAATAATACAGTCAGTATTAATGCAGGCCAGCTGGGTCGCATGGTGATTAAAACCACTGGATCCTGCATGGCCAACAGTGCAGTTCATGTTCTGGACCCAGAGGTTGAAAAACATGAGGGGCGTATGTGTGCCCCCTAAATCCCAAGAGTGGAAAGGAGAAGGGATTTCAGCATGATCATTTGCCCCTGCCCCCCAGGGGATGTGATTCTTTCACACTTTTTCTCTCTGTCCCTCTCCCTCTCTCTCTAATGTAGAGTGCACGTGCCCCACAGCAAAAATGTGTTTAAAAATTAGTTGTAATGGTAACTACTATTTATTCATTATCTCTTGTACATTATATCTCATATTAGGCATTTTATGAATATTACATCTGAGCTTTATAACAATGTAAGAAATGTTAGTTATCTTCATTTTTTTAAGGTTTTTGCCAGGGCATGTGTGCTTACCCTTGGGGAGAAGATGAGAAATCACCCCTCAAGAGGTTGGCTCTGCCACAGTCTCTTCTCCATTCCCCTCCTGGGATTTTGGACATGCATGCACACATGCCTGGTGTGATTTTCAAGCTGCCGGTCCTCCAATGCTCAAAATGAGGTCAACCATGTGGAAATCCAGTACCTTAACCATTATATAATCTGCTTCCCTAATTGCCTCTATTTTCAGGTGTGGAATTTAAGGATATGAAAACAAAAATGAAATTTCCAAGGTTGTAATTTTTTATATACTTACTTCAAAGTCCCTATCTTTATTGAAACTGATCAAATGTACAAAAAATAAAAATTATAGCCACAGTATTGGAGAGAGACTGGCTTAGTAAATTTCAGTATTTTAGTATTTCATTTCTGTTCAGTAGAAATGGCCAACCCATTGCATTAGTGGATAGAGAGAGACGAATACAATGAATCTAGATATAAACTTAGACCACAAAAATGGTCCTTCAAAGTTCTAAGAACTGCGACACAAGTTACTCTGAGAGTATTACAGAGTGGAAGCATGAGGAATTATAAAAGTCAATGTCTATAAGATAGTCAAACTATTTGCTTAGAAGAAACACAGCACTCTCAGACACTGTGCTATAAAGACATTTCTCTCAGGATGTTCAATAGTATAAAATATGTGGTTTTTTGTTTGTTTGTTTGTTTTTAAAGAATAAGTAAGTCAAAGCTAAGAGAATTAAGCTTTACAGGAAATATTTAACAGACCAAAGGTATCAAGAGAGTTTTCATTATGTCAGTATTTTATGTATTCTTTTTTATGTTGTTCTGGCACAGAGTATGTAGTGGTAAAGACGACAAGAATTGGGGCCAGCAGGTGGTGTGGTGGTTAAGGTGCTGGACTCCTACATGACCAACCACAGTTTGAGTCCCAGATATGATTATTTGAAAATCATGCTGGATTTGGGACCAGCAGTTGGCAATAATGACTATATCGCTGGATTCCCATGTAGTCGACCATGGTTAGAGTCCTGGATTCGGTGGCTTAAACTCACGCTGGGCACATGTGTGTGCATGTCTAAGATCCCAAGAAGAGAATGGAGGAGAAGAGATTGCAGCATGGCCATCCTCCCTGGGGGGTGATTTCTCACTTTCTGTCTCTGTCTGGTGAGTGCGCGTGCCCTATAACTAAAACCTCTCCATTAAAAAAAAAAAAAAAATCATGGTGGACTTGTGTGCATGTGTACCCAAAATACCAAAAGGGGAGTGGAGAAAGAATTGCAGTGTGGCCGTCTCCCTGGAGGGTGATTTCTCACTTTCCCGCTCTGTCTCTTTCCAGTGAATGCACCTGCCCTATAGCAAATATCTAAAAAATAAATAAATAAAAAAGAAGACAGGTATTTATTCTCATGAAGATTGTTCTCTCCTGGAGATAGGGGGACAATGATCAAACATACACACAGAGAGAATACCAATTAAGGTGAATATAGGTATAAGAGGGGATGATCCTTTGTAGGCACCAAACACTGCTAAGGAAATATTTGAGTTGAAAATTTGAATAAATTGAAGGAGAAAGTCACCATGCAATAACTGATAAGTAAATGGATGTAAATACCAGATATAGTGAGTGTGAAAGAGGAGGATCTGAGGAAGGACATTTAGAAGAAAAATAGAGAGGCAAAGCATTAATGGGACAAAGAAATGTGGTATTATCTGTTGAAGATATTTTATAGTTTTATCAACTGGACTAGGGAGAAATGTTCACATGTTGAAATATTCACTTTGTAAGCTAAATAATGTGGTTGAATGTATAAAAGAAAATGAGATTTAAAAAAATAAATAAAAACTAAAATAAAACAAACATGAAAAAATAAAAAATCTTTGGCTGGCACGTAAAAAGTAGACTGGTCAGGGCAATAGTAATGTATGTAAGAAGACTGTTTAGGCCCAGCCGTGGAGGCACATGCTGCTAAGATGCTGTGCTCTGCCAGCTGGGACCACACCTGAGGCCTAGGTTTGATTCCTGGTTCAACCCAAAGGCCAGGTGTGGTGGCATGTGCCTATAAACACAGTAACTCAGGAAGGTTAGATAGGAGGATCACAAACTCCAGGGTGACCTGGGCAATGTAGCAAGACCCTGTCTAAAACAAATCCAGGAATGGTGGTGTACGCTTATAGTCCCAGCTGGGAGTTAGAGGCAGAAGGCATACAAAACAGTGAAATCCTGTCTTTAAAAAAAAAAAAAAAAAAAGCAAAAGGAGGAGGAAGGAAGAGGAGGAGGAGAAGGAGGAGAAAGAAGACTATTTAGGGAGCTATTATAAGTGAAGTAGTCCAGTTACACAATGAGATAGGTTCAGACTACTGGTATCAAAGGTATTAAATAAAGTAATGCCTAGAACATAGGCACATGTTTCTCTAAGGTGTGTATTATTTTACACTGCCCTCATCATAGGCCATTAGAATATCCAATTCCAGTGATGATGGTGCAGGTTGCAGGGTGAACATCAGGGAGATAGAACTACAAATAAATCACAGCTGACCTCCGCCTGCACATTTTTAAACACTCAGAATTAACTCTAAGAAATTATGAAGAAACATATAATCCATCAGATGACCAGAAACCACTGCAGAGGCACAAGAAATATGAGAAACAAACAACAACAACAAAAACGTCTCTCTCAAGGGAAGAGAACAACACTTCATCATCCATGGACAGTACAATAGAAATTGTGGAAATGTCAGATAAACAATTCAGAATATGTGTAGTGACAAAACTAAATGAGATGCAAGAGAACAAAAACAATGAACTCTGGGAGATGAGGAAGTCCTTCCACTATTTGAAAGAAGAAATGGATACCATAAAAAAGAATCAAATGGAACTGTTAGATATGAAAGGTGTAATAGAGGAAATCAAAACCTCTCTTGCTTGGAAAAAAGATGATCAGCCCTATTAAAAGATGAGAGAATGAGTTGAAAAAAACACTCTCTAAAGATGACATACGAATAGCCAAAAGGCATATGAAAAAGTGCTCAACATCCCTCATTGTAAGGAAAATGCAGATCAAAACAACAATGAGATACCACCTAACTCAAGTCAGAATGTCTAAGATTAAAAAAAAAAAAAACATAAATGTTGGTAAGGATGTGGTGAAAGGGAACTCTCTTACACCACTGGTGGGAATGTCAATTACTCCAGCCACTGTGGAGAACAATTTGGAGATTCCTCAAAAATCTACAAATAGAACTACCATATTATCCAACAATCCCACTCCTTGGTATATACTCAAAGGACAGAAGACTTCTTCATCAGAGAAGTGCTTGCACATCAATGTTTATTGCAGCACTCTTCACGATTGCTAAAACATGGAACCAACCCAATGTCCCCGTACAGATAAATGGATTGAAAAACTGTGGCACATATACTCTGTGGAATACTATTCAGCCATAAAAAAACCAAACAAACAAAAAACCAGACTTTTGACAGAAAGTGGAAGAATGTTGAAGATTAACTGCTGAGTGAAGCAAGCCAGGCTATGAAGGAGACACAGTGTATGTCACCACTTAATATGTACCCAGTGTCCGCACTCTATGACTGAAACTGATTGACTAAAGGATCTACAAACACCGGAGATGGGTGTGAATGTCAGATGTGGTGTGTGTGGAGGAGTAGGACCTGGGGAAGGACAGCTGGAGGAGGGATATGGAGGCAGAGAATTGAAGGGATGGACGGGGAGGTGTATTGCTATCTGTTCAAGATAATTTGATCAACTAGACTGGGGAGAAATGTTCACACATTGAAATGTTCACTTTGTAAGCTAAATAATGTGGTTAAATGTATAAAAAAATTTTAAAAAATTAAAATAAAGAAATAATTAAACATAAATAAATAATGGAAATGCAAAGAAAAGATAAATAAAAGAGTAAATTAGGTCATGCAGAAGACTGAATCTCAGATCTAGAAGATAAAACCTCTGACCTAGAAAAAAAAATCACCCAAAAGAATGAAAAAATAACTAAAAAAAATAAGGATAATATACAAGAAATACTAAATACAATTAAATGCCCAAACATATGAATGGTTTCTCAGAAGGTGAAGAATCTAATAAGGGCATTGATAATCTACTTTACGAAATCCTGAAAGAAAACTTTCTAAACCTAGAGAAGCATTCAAACATCCAGGCCCAATGAATACAATGGACCCCAAATAGAATCAGCCCAAGAAGATCCTCTCCTTAGCATATCATAGCTATTTTGGCCAAAATCACAGATAAGGGCAAGATTCCAAAAATGGCAACCTTTACTTACAAAGGTTATTCCATCAGGCTGACATCAGACCTCTCAGTGGAAATAATGTAAGCAAGGAAAGAATGAGAAGATATATTCAAAGTGTTTAGAAAGAAACTATTTCAACCAAGATTACTATACCCAGCAAGATTACCCTTCAAATGGGGAGAAAAGAGAAACAAAGCCTGACCAGAAAAACTCTTCAAGAAGTACTGGAGGCAGTGCTATACTAGGAAAACTAAAGAGAGACAGACAGAAATAAGAGAATAAAAAAACGAATAAGATAATGGCTAACATAATGGTAGGGACAAGTCTGGAAATATTGATAATAGCATTCAATGTTAATGAGTTAAATTCTGTAGTCAAGAGACACAGACTAGCTGAATGGAAAAACAAAACAAAACAACAAGAGCAACAGCAACAACAACAACAAAACCAGAAACCCTCTATCTATTGTCTACAAGAAATGCACTTCATAGCTAAAGACATATATAGACTAAAAGTGAAGGCCTGGAACAAAGTATTACATGCAAACAGAAACCAAAAAGGGGCCAGAGTTGTAATATTGAGTTCAGATGAAATAGCCTTTAAGGCAAAAACTGTAAGAGACAAAGGCATTATGTAAGAGTAAAAGGGTTAACTCATCAAGAAGATATAACACTTAAAAATACCTATACACCCACCTCAGGAGCACCCAAATACATGAAGGAAAGACTAAAAGGAGAGACAGACTGCAACACACTAATTGTTGGGGATCTCAATATCCCATTATCTCTTTTGGACAGATCATTTAGACAAAAAATAAGCAGATACAGGAACTAAAAGATACCATAAATCAAATGGACCTGACAGACATTTATAAAACCTTCCACCTAAAACCAGAAAATATACATTTTTTCTCACCCCTGCATGGAATCTTTTAAGATTGACCACATGATAGGGGACAAAACAAGCCTTCGTAGAGTCAAAGGCATAGAAATTATGTTCATCTTCTCCAACCTTGATGAAATGAAAATTGATATCGATCTCAGAAAAAACCTCTAAAATACACAAGCATATAGAACCTAAACAACCTACTCTTGAATGACCTCACGACCATTGAAGAAATTGAGACTGAAACAAAAAAAAATTAATTGAAGTCAATGATAATGAATACATGAGTTTCCATTACCTATGGGACACAGAAAAAGCAGTCATTAGAGGGAAGTTCATAGCAACTAGTGCATATGAGAAAAAGATGAGAAGGTGGCAAATTAGTAACCTAACATCATTCCTCAGGGAATTGGAAAAACAAAAAAAAATTGCAAAAAAAAAATGCCAGGAGAAAAGAAATAATAAAGATTTGAGCAGAAATAAATGAAATAGAAAATAAATGAACTATACATAAAATAAATGGGCCAGCAGTTAGCGTAATGGCTATATCGCTAGACTCCCATGTAGTTGACCATGATTCGTGTCCCAGACCTGGTGGCTTAAAACTCATGCCGGATGCATGTGTGTGCGTGCCCAAGATCCCAAGAGGAGAATGGAGGAGAAGGGATTGTGGCGTGGGCCATCCCCCCTGGGGGGTGATTTCTCTCTTTCTGTCTCTCTGTCTTTCTCTGTCTGTCTGGCGAGCGCACGCACCCTATGGCAAAAAACCTCTCCAAAAAAAAAAGAAAAAAAAAAGAAGAAATAAATAAAGAAATGGAACTAAAAGCTTGTTCTTTGAAAAAATACACAAACTTGACACACCATTAGCTAGACTAAAAAGAGAGAATGGGACCAGATAAATCAAACTGGTAAGGAAAGAGGCAATATTACAACAGACATAATAGAAATACAACATCATTAGAGAATACTATGAGTGACTATACTCCAATGAATCAGGAAGGCATAGACAACCTGAATAGACCCATAATAAGCAATGAGATTGAATCAGTAATAAATAATCTCCCAACAAAGAAAAGCTCAGATTCGGATGACTTCTGAATTCCACAAAACTTTTAAAGAAAAGTTAACCCCCATTCTACTCAAACTATTTCTAAAGATCTAAAAGGAATGACCTTCCCTAATTCTTTTTTTGAAGCCTCTATTATCTTCACCCCTAAAACAGAGGAGGACATGACAAAAGAGGAAAACTACAGATCAATATTTCTACTGAATATAGATGCAAAAATTCTCAACAATATACTAACAAAATATATCCAACAACATATAAAAAAGATTATGCATCATGACCAGATAGGCTTTATTCCAGGAATGCAAGGGTGGTTAAATATATGCAAAACCACAAATGTACTACACCAGATTAACAGAAAGAAAAATTAAAAAAACATATCATTATATCAACTGATGGAGAAAAAAACATTTGATAAAATACAACATTGCTTTATGATTAAGACACTCAGCCAATCAGCATAGAAGAGGTATTTCTCAACACAATAAAAGCCATCTATGAAAAATCCATAGCTAACATCATATTGAATGATACAAGACAGACATACTCATAATAGACAAGGCTGCCCACTTTCTCCACATCTTTTCAATATAATGCTGAAAGTCCTAGTCAATGCAATTAGGAAAAAGAATAAAATAGAAAGCATTCAAAGAAAGAAGAGGTGAAATTATCTCTATTTAAAGATGACATGATTGTATACATAGAAGACCTTAAGATAGCTCAAAACAAAACAAAACAAAAACAAACAAACAAAAACTCCTGGAAGTGATAAATGAGTACAATTAAGTGACAAGATATAAAATCAAGATGCAAAAATCTAGGTAGAACTGAAGAAAGTAATCACATTTACCATAACCAGAAAAGTATAAGATAACTAGGAATGAGTCTAACTAAAGAAGTCAAAGACCTCTACAAGGAAAAATTATGAAAATCTAAAAAAAGACATAAAAAATGACAAAAGAATGAAAGGATATCCCATGTTCCTGAATAGGAAGAATTAATATAATCAAAATGACAACTCTACCCAAATTAATCTACATATTTAATGCAATCCCAATCAAAATGCCAGAGACATTATTCACAGATCTAGAAAAGATAATTATAGAATTTGTCTGAAATTGAGACCAGCAGATGGCATAATGGCTACGTCACTGAATTACCATATAGTCAACCACAGTGAAAGTCCTGGACCTGGCAGCTTAAAACTCATGCTGGGTGCATATGCGTGTTACCCACAATCCCAAGAGGAGAATGGAGAAGTGACTGCAATGTGGCCATGCCTCCTGGGAGGTGATTTCTCTCTTTCTGTCTCTCTGGCGAGCATACGCACCCTACAGCAAAAATCTCTCTTAAAAAAAAAAAAAAAAAGTCTAGAATCTTAAAAGACTCCATATTGCTGAAGAAATCCTGTGCAAGAAGAGTGGAGTAGGAGGCATCTTACTTCCTAACCCCAAAATATATCTCGAAGCTGTGATAATCAAAGGAGCATGATATTGGCACAAAAACAGACATGTGAGCCAGTGGAACAGAATAGAGACTTAGAAATAAAACCCCAAAATATACATCCAACTGTTTTTTTGACAAAGGGTACCAGTCAATCCAGTGGGGAAAAAAGAAAAGCTCTTTAACAAATGGAGCTGGAAAGACCAACAGATGGAGTAATGGTTATGTTGCTGGACTTCCCACATAGTCAACCATGGATTGAGTCTTGGAACCAGTGGCTTAAACTCATGCCCGGTGCATGTGCATGCATGCCCAAAGTCCGGAGAGGAGAATGGAGAAGGGACTGCAGCATGGCTATTCCCCCCATGGGGTGATTTCTCACTTTCTGTCTCTCTGTCTCTCCAGTAAGTGCATGTACTTGATGACAAAAAGTCTCTCAAAAAAAAATGGTGCTTGAAAAATGGTGTACCCACCTGAAGAAAGATGAACCTGGACCCCTATTTCTCACCATTAACAAAAATAAACCCATGGATCAAAGATTTAAATCTAAGGTCTCAAACTATAAAACTACTAGTGGAAAACACTGGGGAAACTCTGGGAGACATTGGAGTAGGCAAAGACTTCTTTTTAAATAAGATCCCCAAAGCACAGGCAATAATCCCCAAAACAGACAAGTAGGATTATATCTGATTAAGAAGTTTCTGCACAACAAAACCCACAGTAATTGTGAATAGTCACCCCTCAGAATGGGAGAATATTTTTGTAAACTATAACTCATATAAGGGACTTATACCAGAATACACAGGGAACTTAAGTGCTTACCTGAAAAAAGAATAAAAAAAGATCAACCCAATTAAAAGAAGGAAAAATGAGTTGAACAAACAACACTCTAAGGAAGACATACAGAGAGCCAAAAAGCATGTGAAAAAATGCTCAACATCCCTCATTATAAGGGAGATTCACAATTGCTAAGACTTGGAGCCAATCCAAATGTCCACCAACAGATGAATTGATTGAAAAAGTGTGGCACATATACTCTATGGCATACTACTCAGTCATAAAAAAACAAGACCCTGGCATTTCATAGAAAGTGGACAGATATGGAAGATTTACTGCTGAGTTAAGTGAGCCAGGCTATGAAAGAAAGACATTATGTCTTCACTTAATATACACCAACTGTCCACACTGAAAGATTAAAGAATATAGAGGCATAAAAAATGGTTATAGATACTGGAGATATTGTGGGAAGAGAGTGGGAGATGGGGGATAGTGAGCAGACAGGAATCAAGGAGAAAAATAGGCAAGACATTTGAGGGACACAGAAATGGATAATTGTCTGTTGATGATAACAGGTATGATAGCTTCAACTGGACTGGTGTAAAGTGTACTCATGCTGGGTAAATTTATTTTACAAGTTGTAATGATGTACAGTGATTGAATGTATAAAATAAATTAAAATAATAATTTTAAAAATCATCTTTTTTCAGATTGTCTGATGCATAATCAAAAGGCCAAGTAATTTTGATGAATATATGAAAATGCCAGATAGTTTTAGCATGATGAACACCACTGTTGGTAAGACAAGGTTAATTGCAGGAAGAAAAATAGTCTAGTTAACTAGGACAGGATCTAAAGTCACCATATTAAGTTTAATTCACAGACCTTCAGTGACTCAAAGCTTGATCTTAATTAGTTCCTTTAACCTTTCTGTGTAAAACATTTTTCCATTACTAAAATAGTTATTAATACTGGTCTCAGCTCCGAGGCTGTTTAGAAATAGAAATAAACTGTTATAAGATATTTTGGGAGACAATGGATCACTACTTAAATTACTATATCAAAACAAATCTAGGTGAACATATGCTTTGGTTACAAAAATAACAGCATTCATTAATAATCATCACTTCCATGAACATAGCTAAAATTAATTTAATGTCAACTAATATACCAGACATTTTATATGTATTATCTCTAATTCTCATAACACTGAAAAATAAATATTATCTTTATTTTATGCCAATATTAATTAAGTTGTGCAAATTCACATTACTGGCATAGGGCGGAAGTGAGATTTAGGACCAGATCTAACACTAATGTATGTGTCTGTCTTTTTTTTTTTCTTCATTCCAGTTCACTGCCTAAAACCTTGGGGTAAACAGGAGAAAAAAAAAAAAGAGAGAGCGGAACCAGCAGATGATGTAATGATTACATCATGGAGTCCCATGTAGTCAACCACAGTTCAAGTCCTGGACGTGGCGGCTTAAAACTCAAACTGGACATGTGTGCATGTGGGCCCAAAGTCTCAAGAGGAGAATGGAGGGAACTGTGGTGTGACCATCCTCCCTGGGGGGTCATTAATTATTTTCTATCTCTCTGTTTCTCCCTGTCTCTGTGGCAATCACACTCACAAAAAATCTCTATAAAAAAAAAAAGAAAAAGAAAAACAAAAATGTAAGAAGCAAAAGACTAAATCTCAGTCCTAAAAAAATGGGTTCATAAATTATTGCCAAGTACACTGTTATAGTAAAGACCCACTTATAATTCATGATGGGAGAACTGAATGATGTAAGAGAATGCTATAAAAGATCAATGATGTCAGGATATATAATTCAGGATAAGAGCCAAAAAGCATGTGAAAAAATGCTCAACATCCCTCATTATAAGGGAGATTCACAATTGCTAAGACTTGGAGCCAATCCAAATGTCCACCAACAGATGAATTGATTGAAAAAGTGTGGCACATATACTCTATGGCATACTACTCAGTCATAAAAAAACAAGACCCTGGCATTTCATAGAAAGTGGACAGATATGGAAGATTTACTGCTGAGTTAAGTGAGCCAGGCTATGAAAGAAAGACATTATGTCTTCACTTAATATACACCAACTGTCCACACTGAAAGATTAAAGAATATAGAGGCATAAAAAATGGTTATAGATACTGGAGATATTGTGGGAAGAGAGTGGGAGATGGGGGATAGTGAGCAGACAGGAATCAAGGAGAAAAATAGGCAAGACATTTGAGGGACACAGAAATGGATAATTGTCTGTTGATGATAACAGGTATGATAGCTTCAACTGGACTGGTGTAAAGTGTACTCATGCTGGGTAAATTTATTTTACAAGTTGTAATGATGTACAGTGATTGAATGTATAAAATAAATTAAAATAATAATTTTAAAAATCATCTTTTTTCAGATTGTCTGATGCATAATCAAAAGGCCAAGTAATTTTGATGAATATATGAAAATGCCAGATAGTTTTAGCATGATGAACACCACTGTTGGTAAGACAAGGTTAATTGCAGGAAGAAAAATAGTCTAGTTAACTAGGACAGGATCTAAAGTCACCATATTAAGTTTAATTCACAGACCTTCAGTGACTCAAAGCTTGATCTTAATTAGTTCCTTTAACCTTTCTGTGTAAAACATTTTTCCATTACTAAAATAGTTATTAATACTGGTCTCAGCTCCGAGGCTGTTTAGAAATAGAAATAAACTGTTATAAGATATTTTGGGAGACAATGGATCACTACTTAAATTACTATATCAAAACAAATCTAGGTGAACATATGCTTTGGTTACAAAAATAACAGCATTCATTAATAATCATCACTTCCATGAACATAGCTAAAATTAATTTAATGTCAACTAATATACCAGACATTTTATATGTATTATCTCTAATTCTCATAACACTGAAAAATAAATATTATCTTTATTTTATGCCAATATTAATTAAGTTGTGCAAATTCACATTACTGGCATAGGGCGGAAGTGAGATTTAGGACCAGATCTAACACTAATGTATGTGTCTGTCTTTTTTTTTTTCTTCATTCCAGTTCACTGCCTAAAACCTTGGGGTAAACAGGAGAAAAAAAAAAAAGAGAGAGCGGAACCAGCAGATGATGTAATGATTACATCATGGAGTCCCATGTAGTCAACCACAGTTCAAGTCCTGGACGTGGCGGCTTAAAACTCAAACTGGACATGTGTGCATGTGGGCCCAAAGTCTCAAGAGGAGAATGGAGGGAACTGTGGTGTGACCATCCTCCCTGGGGGGTCATTAATTATTTTCTATCTCTCTGTTTCTCCCTGTCTCTGTGGCAATCACACTCACAAAAAATCTCTATAAAAAAAAAAAGAAAAAGAAAAACAAAAATGTAAGAAGCAAAAGACTAAATCTCAGTCCTAAAAAAATGGGTTCATAAATTATTGCCAAGTACACTGTTATAGTAAAGACCCACTTATAATTCATGATGGGAGAACTGAATGATGTAAGAGAATGCTATAAAAGATCAATGATGTCAGGATATATAATTCAGGATATATAAACCAACAGTGATGGTTACACCAAAGAACTGGGTACCAAACTATCTTAAAAAGAAGAGTGAGATGTGCTGACCTCATGGTGTACTGGTTAAGGGAGAGGGATTCTACATGGCTACAGTGTTTTGATCTCAGCCCTGGTGGCTTGAAAGACGACAGGTGTATGTATGTGCATGTCACAAATCCCAAGAGGATGGAGAAATGAAAAAGGATTGTGATGGATCATGCCCATTGGAGAATGTTTTCTCAATTTCTTTCTCTCTCTCTGTCTTTCTCTGGAAAGTGCCAATACTATCTGGCAAATTTAAAAGATAAAATTTAAAAAAAAAGGAGAGTAGGATTCATCAGACAAAAAAGGGGACTAGAAAATACCTCTCCAGCAATTGAAAGCAGCATGAATAATGAGAAGCATGATTCTCATAGGATGTTGAGGGATGAGAACTAAGTCAGCCATGTTTAACATCCAAACTAGTATTTTTGTAGTACTCTATAACTTACAAAAGCATTTTTATATGTGTACACATGTAGAAATATGCACATACACATATGTATATATAATCATACTTGTTCTGCATGAAATTTTAAGAACTGTAGAGAATGTGAAAGCCAATACTGGAGCCAGAGCTCAAAATTCTTATCCTCTCACTCCAAAATTCTTATACAGAATTAGTGGAGATGTGATCAGGTTCTGCTATGTGATTAGCATATGTCCTCACTCTCTATCTGCACTGAGATTTAGTCTAAATTTTGAGCATATTATTCCATCACAAGTTAGTCCCCGTCCATCTTTCCAAATACTCACTACATCGTCTATTGTTCATTTACACCTCTCATTCCCCTAAATATCGACCTTCACACATCTGAGCCCTTAATCATGTTCTTAGTTTGGGGAATATTTTTCCTTCTCTGTTCCACCTAACTAAACTTTACCAGTTTTATTCACTTCTTAGCAAAAAAGAGATAAAGACAAAACTGGGTTTGGGGGCCAGCCTTATGACGCAGCAGTTGGCATTAGCAGAAAACGTCAGATCAGGGTTTGAGACAAACCAGTGTTTGAGTCTCTGTCCTGCTGGCTTCATGCTGGACTTGTGCACGCATATACAGAATACTGAAGCAATGGAGAATTGAAGGAAAAAGGGTTGCATTGTGACCAGGCTCTACTGGGGAGAGAGTATCTTCTGTATTTCTCTGTCATGCATATGTACATGTTCTATCAGAAGTAAAATTAAATAATAATTAAAAATAAAAAACAAAAAATACCTAGGTTTGGTAGACTGAATAATGAACCACCAAAGAGGTCCCTGTCCTAGTCCCTTGAAACTATGAATTTGCCACAGCATGGAAAGAAGTTGTGACTTGGCAAATAAAATTAAATTTGAGGACCACAGGGAGGTAATAGTATTCTGAATTACCCAAATGGTCCTAAATATAATCACATATGTCCTTTAAAGTGAAAGAAGAAAACAAGAGAGGAATGAGAGAAGTATAAAAATTACAAAAGGGATGGAAAATACTATTTTATGAGCGGGACCTGACTCAGTGTTGCTAGCATTAAAGATGGATTAAGAAGGCCTCTGGCCAAGGAATGCGGGTGGTCCCTGAAAACCGGTTATGGTACTCGGCAAATATCCAGTTTGGAAATGAGGACCTCAGTTCTACAACCACAAGGAACTGAATTCTGCCAACCACATTAATGACCAGTGAAATGGGTTCTCCTATAACATCTGGAAAGGAATGAATCCTTACCAACACCAAGATTTTACCTCAAGGAGAACCACATCAGACTTCTGACCTGCAAAACTATGAGATATTAAAATTGCTCCATTTGTAATAATTTGCTATGGCAGTCATATATAATCAATGCATTGGGTCAAGGATGTTGTAAATAGGCAAGTTTGAATGTGAATCTCAATTTTCTTTACGTGATTTTGGGTAAGTCATGTTTTCTTTGAGTTACATCATTTTTGAGAGAGGATAATCGTACCTCTCAGATAAGGATTACACATACGCAAAAAAGCATCTAAAATGCCTTACGATGCCCTGATATACCATATATAGCAGACATCAATAAAAATGCCTACTATCACTACTGTTATTTTAAAAAAATAAATTCCTATTGTTTATTTTTGCTTTTGACATTCTTATAACACATTTATCAAAATATCTTAGCACATATTATAGTTGGTTTTATAATCACTTATTTAAAAGGACATCTATTCTAAAACATAAGCTTCTTACAGAAGGGCAGAAAGTTTATGGTATTCATCTTTGCATTACAAGAATATAGATTGCTACCATTTATCCAGTCAATAAATATATATTGAATTGAACCAAAGTAGAAAACCAGCCTAAGAAATTTGAACTTTTTCCTTCAGGCATAGAGAATCTATTTAGGGATTCTCAGCAGAGGAGTGGTAAAATCAGAGTATTGTTCTAGTAAGTTTAATATTTTATGATTGCAAAATGAATTGAAATTGGAAATGACTGGAAACAGCAAGATTGGTTAAGTCTCAATTAGTCTTTTTCATTTGCTATCTGACATTAGAAAACTGACAGAGAGAGGTGACTTACTCAAGGCTATGTTTCTAATTCTTAGGAAACAAAGCCCTACAACTTATTCTAAAAATTCAAGTCTAGTATTCTTTCCACTAGATGGCATTGCTCCTAGTAGTTCTGAAGCCACTGGAGAACCTAATACAGAATCCTAAAAACAATATGACCTGCCAAACAGTATCCATTTGCAATTATGAGACATTAACCAAGGATGGCCTCTCTGGGTCCAGCTTAATTTCCAGGGGAATCACTGATTCAGAGGGTTGAAAATCGGCAGGAAATCATGCCAAGCTATTCCTATGTATCTATGACTATAGTATTTACTGATTATATTAGGCCTTATACCAGTCATTAAGAATTACAAAGAACCAAGAATAAGACCCAGTCACATGTCAGAATGTGTTAGGGCAACACTATGAGATACTGAAATAATATGGGTGGGCCTGGGATCCTGGTCAACCTGACACACTAGAGTTCACTGGAAGGTTGGGGTGGGGAGCTCATGGTATGAGACTCTGTTGGGAGACTTTACTCCCCTCCCTTGTTCTCTCTCTCTCTTTCTCTCTGTCTGTCAAAATAAGTGAATAAAAAAAGAACCCAGTATAAGAACAATGACAAGACAATAGCTATAAATGGGGATCATTCAACCTAATGGGATTCTCTGATTCAAAGAGATACATCTCAGGAGTCAACAGACGGTCCACTCTCAGCACATCTAATTGTGCCAAAGACTACATGAATTTGCACCAAGACATAAAAGGGAGAATTTTAAATTCATCCTTTATGCCCAAACCTTGGTCGATGAAACAAATCTGAATATTTTTATTACATTAAGGTGAATTGTTGTGTGGCCTTGTTTTTAGAACAGTCCATAGTATCTGTTTCTCTAGTGGAATGTATTGAATAGAGCTCTTAGGGAAGCAGTGAGTTCAGTACCCAAATGACTCTCCAGGCAAAAGCTGCCTCCCTTTCCCAGAGGTTCAATCAATATAATGATTAGTTACAGATACCTGTAATTCAGAAGGATCCTTTGAGATTTTATTTGCAACTAGCATGCAAATAAACTGGATTATACATTTTAAATACATAGAGAAAAAATTAAAATCTTTTTAAAAATTCAAGATTCAATTTACATTCAGCTACAATAAATTGAACTAGGAGATAATTCTTACATGAAAATATTGTAATATAAGATCTGATTCCCGACTTCTATGAGCTTAAAGTCTTCCTATTAAAACATATATTCCCATATGAAACATAAAAGAAACCATAAAGTCTAGTTTGCTGATTACTGATCTAAGGCAACAGTAAGAGCCGGTAGTCCAGAGGTTTCCTGGGGCTGGATGGCTGCTGCCACCCAGTGGACACTATCAGCTTTTAGTTTGGTCAAACTATCTAGAAACCCAGCCCATGCATCCTGGAGAAATTCCTGGAAGCAGGATGTGAAAGTAGTCAAAGGCTTCCCCTGTAATTTGCCAGTGGGAGGTAAAAGGCTCCCTAAAATGTGCCTCTGGCCTTTTTGCATAAGAGAGACACTTCTGTGGGACCAAACTGTCTTCACTCTTGAATCTACCTTCTCCATCTAAAAAGAACAGACTGTTGAGCCTTTCCAAGGTGCTTGATCTCCAAAATTCTTCAACAGCAGGCCACAATCTGTTGATACTAGTAGTATCAGTAGTAGATAACTACAATTCAGAAAGGTCCTTGGGGACCTTAGACCCCAAGACTAACTGCTGCTGAGAAGCTTATTGCTCTGCCTCTAGCACCATGTGCTGCTAAAGACTTCAGCCAAATTTGGGAGACTTTCTGCTCAACTTGTACAAAATTCTTGATGAGTCAATGCTGTCTCTAATACCAAGCACTCTAATTAAGTGCTAGGCTTCTTTTGTAGTAATGGAGACCATAGGGCAATTATAATAAGGATTCCTTTGCTGCTTTAGGGGTCAGTCTTTGAACCTCAGCCTACATTGCCCCTAAAAATTTGACTTTGGTGTCACAAACTGTGAGAGGTCTCAGGTTTTACCCCATTTGAAGACCAATGAACTAGTGTGTCATATTTTCATGGATGCTGGTAGAAGACACACAATTCCTGGGTTAGAGAGGAAGAAAAGTTTGTTATTTACAGTAACAGTTACAGCCAGACTATCATCATTTTTGTTGTTGTTGATTCCCTGAATCCCAGTTTCCACAGCGTGATATGCAGCAAGCTAGTCGACACCTCAACATGCATTGGATTGCATTGCATAGGAGAAATCTTGAGTTTAAAAATTAAATATTTTAAAATGGGCAGTAAGCACGCTTGCCCTTTGCTGCAGAGTGAGAAATTATCTCCACATTCCAGAGCTGTTAGCAAGCCTGCCCTTTGCTTGAAAAGACAAGTCTATATTTTTGAAAGCTGTTTGAATGCAAATATCCATAAAAAGATAGTCTAAAACAGAGGAGTCAGTGCCTTGCTTTGCAAAATGTACAGAAATGCAAGAGACATGTGAGAATTGTCTCCCAGTGTTGAGTGGCCAGTCTCTATATCTTATTAGAATTAATGAGTCATCCCTGGCTCTGATGTGAGTTGGTATGTGCTCCACAGCCACTGTCACTTTTTTCTTTGTTGGAACCTATCAGCATAATATTATGTCTATATAATAGAACCAATTACCTCTTAAAAAATATTTTTTTCCCATATCTCAGTCTACCCATTGGTGGCAAATAAAAGAATTGGGATGTTGCTGGAGCAGCACTGTAAGTATGTTTTAGAGACAACAGGCAGAGAAAGGTAAAGTGATTGTTTTTTTAAAATAAAGTTTATTTATTTATTCCATGAGTGACAGAGAGAGAGAAAGACAGCACCTCTGACAAGATTGCACTGCTAAGATCCACCCTCAGCTTGGATCATGGACACACATGCTGGGCTTACCCTGGAAGATCTCTGAGTGAGGTCTAGCAATTTTCTCATGTGGGTCTGCTGTACAAAGCATCAGATTTCACCATTATGCCACCTTTGAGCTCTGTAGCAAACAGTTTCATCTGGTGCCAAAGAGATCAAGACAAAAGTATGGTAGTGTACAAGTTGGCCATGATGGTATGAACATTATCAGATTCATAATGGAGTCAACTGGGTCAAATCCTGAGAAAATGGAACGGAAAAAAACTATGATGGGAGGAGATCTTATGCCTGTATGCCGGATATCACAAGGACTCTGCCAGAACCATCGCCTTGCACAAAGGCCACTGAAACTTTACAAAGAAAAATACTGTGAGAACATCTGCTCAGAAATTGCCTGTCCGACCTTGAAATAATGCCACCCTTGTTATTGATCCTCATAGCGAAGGATAATTGTTCCAAAACAACATGTATAATCACTTTTTGCTTTTCCTTTAAAAATCTGTCTTCCCTTACCTCCCTGAATACCTCCATAGCTTACTGTGGCAATTCATATTCTTAAGTAAATCTCATCTTCTTTTAGAGAGTCTCAATTACTTAGGTTTTGACAATGGCATATCTCTGATGTGAGTTGGTATGTGCTCCACAGCCACTGTCACTTTTTTCTTTGTTGGAACCTATCAGCATAATATTATGTCTATATAATAGAACCAATTACCTCTTAAAAAATATTTTTTTCCCATATCTCAGTCTACCCATTGGTGGCAAATAAAAGAATTGGGATGTTGCTGGAGCAGCACTGTAAGTATGTTTTAGAGACAACAGGCAGAGAAAGGTAAAGTGATTGTTTTTTTAAAATAAAGTTTATTTATTTATTCCATGAGTGACAGAGAGAGAGAAAGACAGCACCTCTGACAAGATTGCACTGCTAAGATCCACCCTCAGCTTGGATCATGGACACACATGCTGGGCTTACCCTGGAAGATCTCTGAGTGAGGTCTAGCAATTTTCTCATGTGGGTCTGCTGTACAAAGCATCAGATTTCACCATTATGCCACCTTTGAGCTCTGTAGCAAACAGTTTCATCTGGTGCCAAAGAGATCAAGACAAAAGTATGGTAGTGTACAAGTTGGCCATGATGGTATGAACATTATCAGATTCATAATGGAGTCAACTGGGTCAAATCCTGAGAAAATGGAACGGAAAAAAACTATGATGGGAGGAGATCTTATGCCTGTATGCCGGATATCACAAGGACTCTGCCAGAACCATCGCCTTGCACAAAGGCCACTGAAACTTTACAAAGAAAAATACTGTGAGAACATCTGCTCAGAAATTGCCTGTCCGACCTTGAAATAATGCCACCCTTGTTATTGATCCTCATAGCGAAGGATAATTGTTCCAAAACAACATGTATAATCACTTTTTGCTTTTCCTTTAAAAATCTGTCTTCCCTTACCTCCCTGAATACCTCCATAGCTTACTGTGGCAATTCATATTCTTAAGTAAATCTCATCTTCTTTTAGAGAGTCTCAATTACTTAGGTTTTGACAATGGCATATCAAGTGCTTTTAGTTGTGCATTTAATTCCATTACAGTCACAATGTCTGAAATATCTGGGACTACAGGCACCATGATCAAATTCACTAGGTGATGCTCAACTGTGTATCTTTAGTCATAGAGGTTGATATATGAAGGTGTCGTATCTCTCAGTAAAATAGCTTTGCAAATTAGAGTTCAAAAAAGTACATCGATACTATCATGACTTTACCTAGGTATGAGATTGTTTAATAAAAGATTGTGGTGGTTATTATTTAAAACCATTATTTAAGAGGTATAAAAATATGCAAATCAGCATATATATATATAGAAAATTAGATACACAGGTGATATAGTTGGCACTAGTGATTTTTAAAATTAAACTGATGCACTGTACTTCTGTTAACTTTCAAAGCTACACATCTTTAATTTTTTGTAAAAGGAAGTGATTGCCAGATTAAGGCTCACCACTGAAGATTTGTTTTGAAACCTTAATTCTTTTTCTTCTCCCTTCATATTTTCCCACTTACTCTGCAAAAAGACTTTACAGATACTTTCATAAAGAAATGCGTATTGTAACAAATCTATTGGAAAAAAATAGGCCTGTAAAGAATTCTATAAGCTATTTATTTATCCAATTTTTTTGAGAGGGCTTTTTCTATAGGGTGCGTGAGCTTGCCAGAAAGAAAGAGAGAGACAGAGAGACAGAAAGCCAGAAATCACCCCCCCAGGGGAAATGACCACACCACGATCCCTTCTCCTCCATTCTCCTCTCAGGATCTTGGGCACACACACACACACACACACACACACACACACCCGCCAGGGGTGAGTTTAAGCCATTGGTCAGGGACTCGAACCGCCGTCGACTACATGGGAGTCCAGCGACATAGCCATTACACTAAGTGCTGGTCCCTATAAGCTATTTATGTGAGATCGGTAAATATTGATTATGACTATTATTGAAAAAAAAAAAAAACACACCTCTGCTGCCTGGAGTCCTTTACAAAAGCTGTGGCTTCCCTTTCTCCCCCGGCTCACTATATAGTTTTTGTGATGATATGGAAGGTTAGTTGGTGGTCTATTGGGTGTGATAAAAATCATCCTCTCTGAGTCATTTATTCCTACTGTTTATTATTTGCAATAATTCTGAGTTTTCACTCTATGTATATATAATTTATCATTTTCAATGATTTCAAATCCAATTTGAAATATCTGCTTAAAAATACAAGTTTTAAAATATGGTGTTATATTTTTCTTTGACCTTGTAAGATTGCTTTAATGAGAAGTTCTGTCCAAAAGATCTAGGAAACTTTCATTATAAGAGCACCATACCTACAAACTGACTATGTTTACAAGACAAAGATATGCTGCCCTACTGTACCTCATAAAAAAAAAAAAAAAAAAAAAGGGGACATAAAAAAAAAAAAAAAAAAATAGGGGATGAACACTCAGTACAAGGAGGTAAAACTCCTAACTAGTTCTATATTTAATGGTGTTCACACTGTTGGGAAACTGGGATCCAAGAGCTCTAACCTACATGGTTGAAGTTATTTCCCTTTCTTATTTTATTTCATTTTCAAATATAGCCAAGCAAATTGATAGCTCTCACCCACACAAGAAGCCTGATAGTAAAAGAGTATAAACATTTCTATCTACTGATACTGCTTTCCCTGGCCTGTGGCCCCACTCTCTGACTCCATTGTGCCTTCACTGCTATGTAAGGTCTTTTGTCCTACTGGAGATGAAAAACCTTCAAGTCTCCTTTCGGTATCCTTTTTCTTACAGTCTGGGATCCAGGCTCAGATAAAGTAGGAGAAGGAAATGCAAAAGTAATGTGGTCTAAAAGTCGCATATTTGGTTTTTTAGTTCAGTAGAAGAACACTGATCTTCAAAGAAGGATTTGGTTCTACAGAGGCACTTCCTTTTCAACCAGGGGGATTTCTGTCTGTTTGGCTTGGACTGCAGACTTTACCTAATTTAGGGAAGGATCTATTTTTATCCTGGATATCTTCTGGTTCAAAATCGTTATAGATTCTGAGTACTAACAACAAAGTTAGTGGGGGTTCTCCACATTAGAAAATAGCTAGGTATGGCAGATCTTAGAATTTATCAATTATTCTCTGTATGAGGGACTCATCACCAGGACTATCATTCTGTCAAATTATCCAGACAGTACAAAGCAGCACCGACCAGCAGATCTTACTCCCATGGAATCAGAGTGACTTGAAAACATAAAGTCCTGTCTGAGATGGCCTATGTGCTGCCATTCGTGTTCGAAGAACATGATTGTTCTCATTCTTCCTTCTTATAGATAAGCCATCCAAGACTTTAACTTTGTTGTCTATTATCTAAAGTGATCTTGGCTTTCCCTTCTCCTTCTCTCAGAACTCAGCAGCTCAGTAGCACAAATGCAGGCTGACATAAGGGATGGTCCGGGATGTATGCAACTGTGCCACCCAGGTCCAAAGGCACTTCTTTCATAACAAGGAGCATCTAGGTCAGTCTCTCCCACAGGTAGGAGTGAGTCACATGATAGTCACTCTGTGATCACCTCAACTGAGCTAAGTTCCTCCATGACTAGCTATAGAGACTGCTCAGTATTCGAGGGACAATCTGACCCACTCAGCAAGGATGTGAAGCAGGGCCAATGGCAGACTTTCTCTCCTCAAAATAGGTTAAAACTTGGGAATGGTGGTTGAATTACTTGTACTAATAATGGTATGATAGAGTCAACTAGCATCATACAGTAAGTGCTATGATAAATCCCACTTTTCTGGATTTTAATATTAGATTGTCAGGAAAGACATGACATATTTTTCTATGCAAAAACGTGTCATGATTCTCCCAACAATCCAAAACTACCAATATATATTATCATTTAATACTATTTGTTGACCTTAATAAACTTTAAAATATCAGATATCAGTGTAAACCAACATAAATAGTTATCTGTAGACTTTAAAAGTATTAATGTTGCAGTTAATAGTAAAGTGATTTTACAGGACTTTTTATCTGAGGATACATAATTGACACAAACCAAAACCTAAGAGTACAAATGTGCTTCTTTGTCCTTGGGAATATTTAATGCCTGGATTTGGAAGATGTAATTATTGACTACTTTTTCATATGAAGTTCAACCCCAACACTTTTCTTGCTACTAAGGGACATAAATATAAACAGAAATGTCCTTAGTACTTTTCTCCATTTATTTTCTGAGATAATAGCTTAAATATAGCCACCACCTAAGCTTCTTGTCCATATTACCTTAAGAAATATAGGTTAACAGGTGGTATGGCGGTTAATGCATTGGATTCCAACCACATGGCCAACTATGTTTCAAGTCTCAGACCCAGTGGCTTGAAAATCCAGCTAGGCATGTGTGTGTGCATGCCCAGAATCCCTAGAGAAGAATGTAGGAGAAGGGATTGTGTGATCAACCCCTGTAAAGTGTGATTTCTCACTCCCCCCTCCCTTTTTTAAGATTTTTTTCCATAGGGCACATGTATTTGCTGGAGATATAGAAACAGTAAGAAGGAAAGTGAGAAATTAACCCCCCAGGGGAATTTTTTCTATCTCTTTCTCTCTCTCTCCAGCCAATACGAAAGCCCTATAGCAAAAATCAGTTAAAAAAAAAAGAAAAAATATATTGTATGTTTCCAATGTTTATACTGGGATCAATAAGAAGAATCATCAAATACACAATGAAAATGGGAACTGAAATGCAAAATATGTTTTGGTGGCTCATTTAAAACCAACGTTTTATTTTGAATAGTATATTGGGTTGCAAAAATCATGACGTATTATTCTATGCAAAAATGCATCGTGACTTTTCCATCGACTCAATAATATCAAGAATTTGATAGTAATTACACCTCACAAGTGTCTCACACATATTAGGCACTCTAAATACTTGTTAAGTTAAACTTTAATTTGGTCTAAGAAGATTTTAGATTTTGAAAAGAACTTAATATAGGACCAGGCTGACCTTGAAAGACACAGTGTATATTTAGAAAATGAATAAAATAAAACACAATGGATACTAGTCTAATTATCACAAAGTATGCTGAGTAGTGCTAATTTACACCTAGAAATTCACTTCAAGAGGTGCACTTTTTATTCCACTAGCAGTTAAAAATTCCTGGGGAAATCTTATGATTTATTTAGATGTGCTTTCAATACAATTCCCTCAGTGGGTAAGGGCCATGGTTCTAGTTTTGCTGTCCACATAAAGTATATATTATTAAAAAAAAAATAAAAAGAGGTGAGGGAAGGAGAGAAGAAGGAAAATGAGGGGTGGGGTAGAGAGATGATTTTTCAAAACGTATTTTTAGCTCATTATTGCTGAAATAAATAGTATTAACAATCGAGAATAATGGTAACATGATATACAACCACACCCTCATCGATAGTAGTCTTCTAATCCACTTACTTCTGTAACTTTTGCAGTTAAGGTTTGATGTTTAGAATTTTATGATTCCTATACTTCAGGCACATGAGGCTGGCTGCTCTTTCCTGTTATGCACTTGCTCAGGAGAAATATTTCTCTTCCATAAATATGCTCATCATTTAAGGGTGCTTTCAGGGAAGAGAATGAATAGCAGCACAACTTTAATGAGCTCTTTTTCTGGAAGGCCATTGACTCGCTTTAGTGTAAAAGACAAACTACTCCATTGTATATGGAAAAAAGTGCATCTCTGTGTTTTTATTGTCACAATGGAGCAACTCATTTGATGTGACGCTTCCTTTCTTATTACTTTAGAGCAAATGAAAGTGCTCTTATTCCTAACAAGAGATTGTAGAAAGCAAGCATGAAGCAATCTCTTGTCAGAGAGACTGGAATCGAGAGAATTTAGCTAAACCTGAAACTTATTTAGAGCTCTGACTGAGAGGTGCACAAGCGTAAACAACGATTGTGATAATTTGGGTAGGCTGTATTTTCATTTCAAGTCAGTTCACGATGTTTTTGAGTTTCCCTTGCAATTTCTTCTTTAGTGATTGATTTTCAGTATGATCATATGTTTCTAAAATATGAGATACATTCTGAGAAATGTGTCCTTAGGTGTTTTTGACATTCTGTGAACATCATAGTGTGTATTTACATAAACATAGTATATATTTACATACACATAGTGTATATTTACATAGTATAGCCTACTACACATCTATGTTCTGTGGCACAACCTACTATAATCTTATAAGGCCACCATCATATATTCAGATTGTCATGGACTGAAATATTATTATTTAGTTCATGACTATATTTAGAAAAGTACGACTTCATTTTTGTTTTTCATATTCTAGTTGTGGTAGCATTAATGTCTAATTAAATTCCATTGTGTAAGGAGCATATACCCTGCAGAATTTAAATTCATATACATTTATTAAGACTAGTTTTAGGATTTAGCATCTAGTTGAACATTCCATATATACTTAACACTGATTTTTTTTTGTTTGTTTTTAGTATAGTTATATATAAATTTTTTTATTATTGTATTATAAATTGCTATGAATTCGGTCACTTACACTTTAAATTTGTTTTTAGTTTTGCTTGTCCAAACTCTGAACAGGCTATGCTGGGTTCTTTGCTTAAGATCATAGAACATACTGAACTCAAGGTATTGGTCAGGCAAGGGTCTTTTTGGAAGACTTGGGAGAACGTATTCTTGGAAGTTTATCCAAGTTGTTGACAGAATCTAGTTATTCATGAGTGTAGGATTGAAATCCCACTTTTCTTCAGGGACAGCTCTCAGTTTCTGTGGAACACACTCTCAAATGGTCCCCTTCCTCTTCAAAGTCAGCTAGAATTTCTACCTCTGAGCTATAGAAAATGTTCTGCTTTCAAAAGATTTAAGAATTTCTATTTCTCTTTTCCATTCTGACCACTTTTGTTTTTGTTTTTGTTTTTTTGGAGAGGTTTTTGCTATAGGGCGCGTGCGCTTGCCAGAAAGACACAGAGAGATAGAAAGTGAGAAATCACCTCCCCAGGGGGGATGGCCACACTGCAATCCCTTCTCCTCCATTCTCCTCTTGGGATCTGGGGCATGCATGCACGCACACCTGGTGTGAGTTTAAGCCGCCGGGTCCGGGACTTGAACTGTGGTTGACTACGTGGGACATAGCCATTATGCTAACTGCTGGTCCCCATTCTGTCCACTTTTGTTTTTTATAGTTTGAAAATTTCTTATAGAGTACATACACTTTAAAAAAAAATTTAGGTAAGTTGACTGTTTTATGCCTATGAAAATTACCTTTTAAATGTCTGGTAATATTTCTTGTTTTTAAGAATATTTTATGTGAAAGTATTATAGCCTCTTCAACTTTCTTATTTTCAGTGTTTATGGGTGTTGATGGAAATAACCAACTTTGTAGAAGTAACAATTAATATATGTATATATACAGTTTGACGGTAGGAGAATTGTCAATCAGCATTCAGCATAAAGAGCCTTTTACATTGGTCTGGCCCCAAAAGATGGGACATCTGGAAGCAGAAGCTTATAGGTTATAGGTGATTTCCAAAAGAAATCAGCAAAAGAATGTCTGTACTTTACTCTAAGAGATATGGCTGACGAGGGTTCAAGTCAAAGACCTGGTGGTTTGAAAAAATAAATAAATAAAAGAAAAATAAAGAAAAAAATAAAGAAAGAAAAAAAGAAGGCAGCTTACTATGCATCAAAAACAAAACAACAACAACAAACTATGTCTGAGACAGCATTGTAGCATCCCACTATCAATGGTCTATTAATGTTTGCAGGTATGACCCTATCAGGTTCTTCATGGGAACCAATTTCAAATGGGAAAAAATAGTCAGAATTCTGTCCTCATGGGCTACGCTGAGAGAAAACAAAAAAAATACCCTCAACAGAGTTTACACATCGCTGTCTGCTTTCAGACTCAGTCAACTCTAGATCATGGGCATATGTGTGGCCGAGTTATCAGGGAGGCCTTTGGATATGACCTTAGGACCTCCCATGAGGGTCAGCCTCAGAGCAGTGGGGCCTACCACTGTGCCACTGTCTAGCCCCTATATATTACTTTTTGGTATTGCATTTTAGGTCTTGCATTAACTTTCTTTCACTTTTCTTCCTTTCTTAAGCTTCTTTTGAGTATGTATGTGTGTATGTTTCTTCTTTTTTTCTTTAGTGGTTTTTTGTTTGTTTGTTTGTTTGTTTGTTTGCCATGGAGCCAGCAGCTGGTGTGATGATTAAGGTGTTGGACTCCTACATGACTGTGGTTCAAGTCCCGGACCTGGAGGCTTGGAAGATCACGCTGGGTGCATGTGCATGTGCCCCAAATCCCAGAACAATGGAGAAGGGACTGTGGCATGGCCATGCCCCTGGATGTTGACTTCTCAGTTTCTCTCTCACTATCTCTCTCTGGCAAGTGCATGTGCCCTATGGCAAAAACTAAAATAAGGAGAAAAAAAATTTGGCCAGAAAGTGGTTGTGCACACATGTACATATGCCTAGCATGTTTTTCGAGGTGCCAGGTATGAGATTCAAACCACTTAGCTGGCCATGTGGGATCCAGCACATTAATCACCACACCACCTGCTAGCCCTTGAGTATATTTTTAAATTGATTTTATACCTTCTATTTTCTAATTAGTTTATTATCTTCTTATTATGTGACATTGCTCTTTGATTTAAAATATATATTTCTAGCTACAATAGTCTACCCCCAAGCAATGTTATCTCTTTTCATATAACATAAGAATATTAAAACATATAAGCTACTTTGTCTCTCTTTGTAATTTTGTCACATTTTATTTCTTTGTTGTTGATATAAAACCTATAATATGTCATAGGCATTATGGTATAATTTATTTATACAATATCATCTTTAAAGATTTTTTTTAATGAGAAAAAAATCTGTATTAACCACACGTTAACATCATTTCTGGAGTTCTAAATCTTTTTGTCTAGACTTGATTTATGGATGATCATTTCTTTCCACCTGTAGCAATCCCATTAATATTTCTTAGAGTGTATATATGGTGATGAAGAGTTCTTTCAACATTTTAAAAGATTTGAGTTCAGTGTCATGGCACTTATTTATTTTAACTTTTGCTACAGGGCACATGCCCTCACCAAAGAGAAACAAAGAGAGGGAAAATAAGAAATCATGCCCCAGAGAGGGTGGCCACACTGCAATCCCTTCTCCTCCATTCTCGTCTTGAGATTTGGGGCATGCATGGATATGTGCCCAGGGTGTTTTCCAAGTCACTGGTCCATGACTTTAACAGGGTACTCTACCGTGTGAGATCCAACTGCTTTAACCACTACGCTAGCAAACTGGCCCAATTTTATGGCTTATTTTATACTCTTTTCTTCATATTATTTCAGTAATTTGATTACATATACCTTAGGAGGATTGAAAAATAACTACTAGTGAGCACAATGATTTGCAGTAAAGATTCAAGAAACAAAAACAAAAACAAAAAAGGAACTAGGCAAGGTAAGATGATATAAACCATGAGTTGTAGTTTTTTTTTTTTTTTTTTTCTCTCTGCATCACCAATTTTGTATTGGCATCCTTGAGATTTCAGCACATGAGTGTTTTTTTGTACTTTTAGCAAGAACTCTGTCTTTTTATCTTTATATTTGATGCCCTCAGCACTATTTTATGCTTATTTTCTTTGTGTTCCATTTCCAGACTTCAGTTTTTCTTCATTTATGCATATTTCTGGCAAAGACAATTTTTAACTTTAAATTATGACAATACTCCTATATTTCATGAACTTTATAAGAAGAGGAGTGGGGCATTCATTAAGAATAATTTTATGTTTTTGAATTAACTCTATCATTCTTGTGACAAACATTGATTTAGGACTTCTATTTGTTCAGAACAGTATTAAATATAATGGTTAACAATATAGGTGACCAAGGGCCAGTAGATGGCATAGTGGTTATGTTGCTAGACTCTCACATGGCCACCCAGGGTTTGAGTCCCAGACTGGTGGCTTAGAAATCACGCTGGACACGTGTGTGTGTAACCAAGATCCCAGGAGGAGAATGGAGAAGGAATTGTGGCATGGCCCTCTGCCCTGGGGAGTGATTTATTTACTCTCTTACTTTATTTTCTCTCTTATTTTCTTGCTCCCTTTCTCTGGCAAATGTACACATCCTATGGCAAAAATCTCTAAAGATAGATAGATAGATAGATAGATAGATAGATAGATAGATAGATAGATAGAAAGAAAGAAAGAAAGAAAGAAAGAAAGAAAGAAAGAAAAAGAAAGAATAAAACAAAACAAAACAATACAGGTGAACATTCAGTTGTAAACCTGGATTTTCACTAGCATCTTGAGGATTATAATAAGAATGATTTTTTATTCAGTTTCTTTTTTACACTTGGCCATAAACATTTCTCATGTTTCACAGAAATCTTTCATGTCTGTCATGAGATTGAAACATATGGCTGTATTTGAGTGGTCATGTTATACAGCTCCTACTGGACTCAAAATATTTCACTGATGGTCTCACTGAAAAGCTCAGTTTATAGTGGAAAAATGAAAGAAAAGAAGCTATAAAATTTAGCTGCATCTTGAGGTTCTGGTAATTAAATCCTATGTGTATAGTTTGTATGGCGTGTTGGCTGTTTTCAGCTTATTCTGTGGCTTTTATTTTGAGTCTCCAGTCAATTTTTCTCTGTCCTTTGAGTGATGCATGCCTTCATTAGGCGAATAAGTCATACAAAACATTGTTTTGGTAAGTGTTTGTGGTTCTGTAATCAGATAAAGGTGAAAGTTCATTAAATTATGTCATCTCTTTTTTCCCCCATCTGCAACTTCGTATTACACATGTGTGCCTTATATAGAAAGCAAGTTTGTTTGCAATAAGTAACATACATATGGCCATCATGAAGGTGACAGAATTAGCAATCTGTTTTAAAAAAACATGTTTGGAGTGAAACGTGGCTTTATTTCTGCCTCACTTCTCTTCATCTGTTTCACACTCAGCAAAATGTCTTTAGTGGAACTTCAATGTACCGGATGGTACAAAGGTAAATTTAACAAAAACAAATTTTCTAGCATATATTAGTATAGTAATTCCATATGTATTTCTCTTCTTTTTTGCCTCATGCCATTCTGTTGGGGAGGGTATATACACATCTGTTATTATGTAGCCAATATCTGGTTGTCTCCAAGGACTCCAGATTTCTGGCTTCATTAATTCCTTCAGTATATAAAAAAGGGACCACATTAAACTTCCATCCCAGGTACCAGGAAAAGCACAGGACCCTCCTCAAGGTTTCTCTATTACAAGAATTTGTAATTAGTGAGTTTTCCATTCACATAAATATGAATAATAATGACTACTTTGCTTTCAAGCCTGAAATGTAAGAATTGTCTAGACTGTACCCCGAGTCTACCAGTCGTCATGTCCCGCTGTCTCCCCAGGCGTGGTTCTCTTCAATCCATTCCTTACCGTAGCAGTCAATGACCACCTACTCCCTGGCCTATGATGTTAAGAGAAAGTATCCAACCTCAGGATAAAACAAAAACAGGAAAAGAGGACAATGTGCCTCCTTGGTATCATACTGAGGCTTTAACAGACCCATCCAGAGAGTATTTGATTTTCTAGAACATACCATCTTGGACTTTATTATTTACTCTTCAGGGATGAGAATTTATAACATTACTTAATAAGCCATAGACTTGTGACCAGTAGAGGTATAATTTTTATCTAGAAAAATGAAAGCAAAATGCTCTAAAGTTAGAGTTCATTGCTCTAGAAGACATTAATCAGATTTGTCTCTAACTTAAAAGATGATTCAGTTTCTTGAAGACTGAACACATTTTAAAAATTGGATGTGTTGTTCATGAAAGTCTTTTTAAGAATTATTTATTTTAATTTTATTCATTTATTTTAATTTGACCAGAAAGACACACACATACACAGAAAAACTGAGAAAGCAAGCCACGAGATCCGGGATACGAACCATGATCAGCCATGTGGGAATGTCCAGCACCATAACCACCATGCCACCTGCTGGCCCCATTCATGAAATAATTTTGACATGCATTCCTTCTATATTTCTATGACAGTTGTGCTTTTAACTTTTGATAGTTATACTCTGATGACTGTAGCAATCTCTGCTGCTTCTTTTTGTCTGGTTTCACACTATTGCTAGAGTAACATACCTAAAAAGGAATGCAGAGAGAGACAGAAAGCTAAAATCACCCCCCAGGGGGATGGCCATGCTGCAATCCCTTCTCCTCCATTCTCCTCTTGTGATCTTGGGCACGCACACACACATGCCCAGCATGAGTCTAAATTACCGGGTCCGGGACTCAAACTGCGGTTGACTACATGGGAGTCCAGTGACATAGCCATTATGCCAACTACTGGTCCCTCAACCCATCCTTTAAACTTACTCTATTCTCATCCTTCATGTTAAATTTCCAGCCATGATTTAGATTCATTTTTTAAAGTTCACTATGTTATCTCTTGCCTAGAACACATGTTCTCCATCCTACCAGAATTATCATTCAGACTTTTGCTTAAGTTTTCTCCTTAGGGTGGTCTTTCTTCACCATTATAACTAAGGGAATTTCTGCTGCCATATATTTCCAAAATACCATATATTTTTCATATTATGTTATTAGGTCATTGGGAAAGCCATAACATATTTTTCTGTGTTTTTCTATGCAAAACTGTCATGACTTCCTCAACCCAATACTTATCAGACCTTAATTTAATTCCTTGTTTAAATTGTCTAACTCTCTCAAAGTTCTATAGAAAGAATATACTATTTTCACCTTGCTATGGTTTAAGTCCTGGACCTAGTGGTTTGACATTCATGCCAGGTGTGCATGTGTGTGCCCTAAATCCCAGGAGAATGGAGAAGGGATTGCGGATGGCCATCCCAACCTAAGAGGTGATTTTTCACTTTTCCTCTTACTCTCTCTCTCTCTCTGTCTCTCTCCAGTGAGTGCTTGCCCCCTATGGGGAGAAAAAAAAATAATAAGCACAAAAATATGCAAGTTTACCTGTCTTGGGTTTTCATTTCTTTCTTTCTTTTTTTTTTTTTTAAGAGAAATTTTTGCTATATAGCATGTGGCTCACCAGAGGAGATAGAGGGACAGAAAGCAAGAAATCACACCCCAGGGGGGATGGCCATGCCACGATCCCTTCTCCTCCAATCTCCACTCAGGATTTTGGGCATACATACACATGCTCCTGGCGTGAGTTTGTTTATTTGTTTGTTTGTTTGTTTTGAGAGATTTTTGCTATAGGGAGCGTGCGCTCGCCAGACAGACAGACATAGAGACAGAAAGCAGAAATCACCCCCAGGGGGGATGGTCACATCGCAATCCCTTCTCCTCCATTCTCCTCTCGGGATCTTGGGCACACACGCACACGCGCGCCTGGCGTGAGTTTTAAGCCACCAGGTCCAGGACGCGAACCGTGGTCGACTACGTGGGAGTCCAGTGACATAGCCATTACGCTAACTGCTGGTTCCCCTCCTGGCGTGAGTTTTAAGTAGCCAGATCTTGGACTCAAACTGTGGTCAACTACTTGGGAGTTTAGCAACATAATCATTAAACCATCTGCTGGTCCCTGGGTTTTCATTTCTAAAGGTTCACTATCACATAGCACATATATGAAATATATTAGTATGTTTTTTTCTTGTTCATCTGTCATATGTTACAGGAGCCTCAGCCATGAACCAAGTGAAACTTAAGAAAAGATCAGGAAAGAGAGAGAAAATATAGCAATTACAGGTGTTAAAATCATTGGGCATATATGAAACTAAAGCAGACTAAAGCACTGTGTCCTAATCATTTTTCGCCTCATGACACATACTATATATGTAAAATATGTTAGTATTAATATGCTATATATTACTACACTATATATTAAACTATATGTAACTATGGTTATAGTTATATATTATGTGTGTATATATATATATAAAACCACATGTTTTCTATTTAATATACAAGATTATA
>NW_006205935.1:50393-150475 GCF_000334495.1 Tupaia belangeri chinensis
GTATAATATAAAACATTATGCAAAATATAATAGAAATATTATCTAAATATATAAAAACTATTACATAATGTATAATATAAAATATATAATAGTATATAATAAAATAATATATTATATATAATATACCACATAATATATTACATAATATGTAACATAAAATAATATATATATTATGAAATGTTATATATTATATAAAAATATGCTATTGTATATAATACACTTTAGTATTGATATACTATATATCAATATACGACATATTAACCTACATAACTATACAGTTATTAAGAGTTTTATATATATATTGCAAATCTATCTACATATAGTCATGTTATATATTGAATAGATGTATGTATAGTTAGCAATTTGTTTGCTATGATACATAGTTGATGCTGCTTACCGTTGGAAGCAATTGGCCTGGATGCTCTGGCTCTTCCAGTACAGTCACACCCATCCCTCACTTCCAACTCTGTTGAAACCCTTAACCCTACCATGACTGGATTCAGAGGTGGAGCCTATAAGATGTAATCAGGTCAGGAGGGTGGAACCTTGTAAATGGGATTAGTGCATTTATCATATAAAACCACAGAGCCATCTATTCTTTTTCTGCCTTGTGAGAACACAAGTATCTGCAAAGTAGGAAAAGCACCCTCAGGATGAATTAAATCCTGATGGTACCTTGATCTTGGTCTTCTAAGCTCCAGAAATGTGAGAAAAAAATTTGTTGCTCAGGCCTTGCAGTTTGTGGTATGTTTGGTATAGCAGCTGAAGCTGACTAACACACCTGGTCTCTGCCCTGCAGCTCTGAGTGTTGAGGCAATCAGTGGTTCAGCACACTCAGCTCAACAGTGAAGCCACAGTCCCTGGTGGAAGAGTTGGGAAGGTTGGCCTTAGAATTTTGTAGTGCAAGGAGACTGGAATCAACCTGGGACCTGTGAAGTGTCAGGAAACTATAAGGAGACAAAAATATATAAAGTTGGGGCTCAAAGAACCTCAGCCTGAAAGAAGAATAAAACGCAAATGAAAAAAGGAAGTCAGCATAGAAAATCATTGTGTGTCTTGTTCTTTGATCTAGGTGGGAGTAAAAGTAAAATTCTTTAAAAATTTACGGATATTGGCTCTACACTGCAGATATTTTTGATGATAACAACATTATCTGGCAAGTTCTTCAGCACGAAAACTGAGAACTATATGTAAAACCACTCCTGCTCCTGTATTGACCCCAGGTTCCTAGCAAGAACAAAATCATATCTACTGAGAGAAGATTTTACACAAGTGAAGTTCTAATAAATACTAGCTTATGATCAAAATTCACAATAAATTATCATGAACTAATAGGAACAGAAACAAACTTCAATGATCTGAAATATCCTCACAAAGACTTTAAGATAGGAATTACTAAAAACATACAAAAGACATACTTTTAAAGTGCTTAAAAATAATAGAAGAAGTTATAAACATGACCCTATTTGAAATATCTAGCAGAAAAATAAAATCGTAATAAAACTTACAGGGCCAGCCCCATAACAGCAGGTAAGTGCTGTGCATAGGGAGTCAGATCCTACATGACTAACTAAAGTTCAAGTCCTGGACTCCAGGTCACTTGAAAGACACACTAGTCATATGTGCACACATGCCCCAAATCCTGATGGAATGGAGAAATGAAGGAAAAACTATCGCAACAAAACAGTGCCCCATTGCAGGATGCTTTCTTTTTTCTCTCTCTCTCTCTTTTTCTTTCTCTCCGGCGAGTACACATGCCCTCCAGAAATCAAAACATTTGTAAAATATTGGGTCAGCCCAGTGGCATGGTGGTTAAAGAAACTGCATCCCTTGGGACCAGCAGATGGTGTAAAGGTTACATCACTAGACTTCCATGTAGTCGACCGCAGTCCGAGTCCTGGACCCAGTGGCTTAAACTCACACTGGGCGTGTGTGCATGCGTGCTCAAGGTCCCAAGAGGAGTATGGAGGAGAAGGGATTGTGGCGTGACCTTCCCCCCTGGGGGATGATTTCTCACTTTCTGTCTCTCTGTCTCACTCTGTCTGTCTGGCAAGCGCACGCGCCCTATAGTGAAAAAACCTCTCCAAAAAAATAAATAAAATTTCAGAAGGAATAAACAAACATAAAAATAAATCTGTATTAAACACACCTTCCTACAAGTACAGAACACTGAAAGAGATCTAAAAAAGCCTGAGGAAAAAAATCAATAATTGAATTAGTAATAATACTAGTGAAGACACTTGACACTACAATAGAATGTTTTTTTTTTTTTTTAATTTTTTGAGAGGTTTTTGTTATAGGGCACTTGTGCTCACCAGAGAGACAGAGAGACAGAAGCGAGAAATCACCGCCCAGGGGGGATGGCCACGCCTCAATTCCTTCTCCTCCATTCTCCTCTCTGGATTTTGGGCACACATGTGCTCCTGGCATGAGTTTAAGCCACCAAGTCCAGGACTCCAACCGCAGTCGACTACATGGGAGTACAGCAACATAGCCATTACACTAACTGCTGGTCCCCCATTACAATAGAATCTTACAAAGGGCAGAATATCTTCTTTTAACCCTGAGAAAAATAATAACTAACAATCTAGAATTGTATTCCCATTAGAACTGCACTTCAAAAGTGAGGGCTTATTTATTCATCTATTTATTTAATGTTAGGGCATGTGTGTTTGCCAGGGAAAGCGAGCGGGTAGAAAAGTAGGGAATCACATCCCAGGAGGAGGGCCATGCTGTAATCCCTTCTCTCCTCTCCTCCAGGGATTCAGGGCATGCACACACACATGCATGGCGTGATTTTCAAGCCATTGGGTTCAGGACTGAAACCTCACAACCAGCCATGTGAGATCCAGCTGCCTTAACCTCCATACCACCTGCTGGCCCTATGAGGGGTTATTTATACCATTCTCAGGTAATAAAAAATCAAAAGAGTTTGTCACCAAAAGATCCTACTAAGGAATTGCTAAAGAATATTTTTCAAGAAGTCAAATGCTCTTAGAGGAGAAACTTGAGTTGTAGAAAAAAAAAATATGTAACAAAAAGGTTATTTGTGAGAGCAGATATTATAAAACAATGAAAATAATAATTTTGATGAATATCAAAATAAAAATAAAGCACAATTAAACAGCTACATGTAAATGGATAGAAGGGAAGCTGAAGGCCAAACCTTGGATCTGTAAAGTATCAGAGAACTACTGAAGGGTTACAAGCAATTAAATCTGAGCTTCAGAAGACCTCTGCCTTGAAAAAAAGATAAAATTTTAAAAAAAAGAAAAAGAAAGTCCATATGGAAATTTATTATGTATCTTGGTCTTTGATCTAGGTGGGACTAAAAGCAAAATTCCTTAATATTAAAAAAAATCATTCAGTATTCAAAAAGATGACAGCGATATCAGATAACCTTAATTCATATTATATTATGTACTCACATTAAAATTCTAGGGTTAATGGGACCAGCAGTTGGTGTAATGGCTATGTCGCTGGACTCCCATGCAGCCAAATGCAGTTCGAACCCAGACCCGATGGCTTAAACTCATACTGGTTTGTGTCCATGAGTGCCCAAGATCCTGAGAGGAGAATGGAGGAGAAGAATTGTGGCATGGCCCTCCCTCCTGTGGGATGATTTTTCACTTTCTGTCTCTTTGTCTCTTTCTGGTGAGCACATGTGCCCTATAGCAAAAACCTATCCAAAAAAAAAAAAGAAGAAAGAAAGCAAAAAACAAAAATCAAAACAAAATAGCTGCACTCTAAGGTGAACAAAAAATATTCCAATTCACTTAGAGTCAAATGTTTGAATTCTATTCCATCAGAACAGAGAATAAGTAGAAATGAGAGCAAGGCATACTTCTACACACACATGCACACACACACACACACACACACACACACACACGATTTTATAATGATAAAAGGTCATGTAATCAAGAAAACCATTTTAAGTATTTTTACATCTAATTACATAAACTAAACAATGGCAAATTGAACAGGAGTAATACGCAAATCAACAATCTTAGTTGGAAATGTTATCACTTCTCTTTTATTTACTGATAGAATGGGTACTGAGGATATAGAGAGCTTGAGTTCATTAAACAAAGTGACTGAAGTTGGATAGAGCCGGCCAGCAGTTCCGGACACCAGGCGGACTGAGGCTGGAGGCCCGACCAACCTGGCCCTGTCAATCATCCTCTGGCCCTTTTCCACTAGCCTTTGGACTCTTTGAATTTTGGTGAATGTGCACCGTGTGATTTCCTTTTTTCGTTTTGTTTTTTTTTTTTCGCTCTTGAGGTGTTGCTTATTAGGTCAGTTGGAGGCTCACCACTCCTTAGAAACAGGGAGGACTTTGGCTATCCAGGGCTAGTAGCAACAGTTAATGGTAATTGTGAGCCACAGGTAGGCCAACCATAAGATAAATCATCAATTTTCTAATCCTGTACAACTTTTAACAGTCAGAGTTACCTTAAATAAGTTAGGAAGAAGCATACAGATTACCTGATGACTAGGAACAATAGCAGAGGCTCAAGAAATATGAGCAACCAACAAAAGGCCTCTCCCTCAAGGGAAATCATCAAGCCTACATCACCCACAGTCAATTCAATGGACGTCTTGGACATGTCTGATAAGGAATTCAGAATATTTGTAGTGACCAAACTAACTGAGATGGAAGAGAAAAGAGACAAGGAGCTCCAGGAGATGAGGAAGTCCTTTCATGACTTGAAAGAAGAAATGTATACCCTAAACAAGAACCAGATGGAACTTCTAGGTTTGAAGAATGTGATACAGGAAATCAAAACCTCCCTTGAAAGCATTAAAAGTAGGTTAGACCAGGCAGAAGACCGAATCTCTAACGTAGAAGACAAAACATCTGACCTAGATAAAAGTATCAAGAAGATTGAGAAAACAACCATGAAAAATGAGGATAATATACGAGGAATACTGGACACCATCAAGCGCCCCAACATTCGGATAATTGGTATTCCGGAGGAGGAAGAAAATAATAAGGGCCTGGAAAATTTATTCCATGAGATCCTGGAAGAAAACTTTCCAAATCTAGAAAGGCATTCAAATATCCAGACCCAAGAAATACAGAGGACCCCAAGTAGAATCAACCCAAGAAGATCATCTCCAAGGCACATCATAGCCAGACTGGCAAAAACAACAGACAAAGACAAGATACTAAAGTTGGCAAGAGGGAAACGCCAGGTTACTTACAAAGGTCACCCCATCAGGCTAACATCGGATCTCTCAGCAGAAACAATGCAGGAAAGGAAAGAATGGGGAAGCATAGTCAAAGTGTTGAGTGAAAAACAATTTCAACCAAGAATACTATACCCGGCAAAATTATCTTTTATATGGGAAAAAAAGATAAAAACATTCTCAAATAAACAAAATTTGAAGGAATTTACCAACACCAGACCAGCTCTTCAAGAGGTTTTGAAGGGAGTACTATACCAGGAAAACTAAAAAATCAGAGACAGTTATACGAGAACAAAAAACAACTAAGAAAATGGCTCACTTAATGATAGGATCAGGTATGGAAATATCGATAATTACATTGAATGTCAATGGATTAAATTCCCCAGTTAAGAGACATAGACTAGCTGAATGGATAAGAAAACAGAAACCCTCTATCTGTTGCCTACAAGAAACTCACTTTATGGATAAAGATATACATAGACTAAAAGTCAAGGGCTGGAAAAAGATATTCCATGCAAATGGAAATCAGAAAAAGGCTGGAGTAGCGATATTGATCTCAGACAAAATAGATTTTAAAACAAAGACTGTAAGAAGAGACAAAGAAGGGCATTATATAATAGTAGATGGGGTAATCCAGCAAGAAGATATAACCCTTATAAATATCTACGCACCCAACTCAGGTGCGCCTAAATATGTGAAGGAAAGACTGCTGGAGCTAAAAGGAGACATAGGGAAAAATACTATAATTGTTGGAGATCTCAACACCCCGTTATCTCCTAT
Source organism: Tupaia belangeri chinensis (assembly GCF_000334495.1). Taxonomy (NCBI): domain Eukaryota; kingdom Metazoa; phylum Chordata; class Mammalia; order Scandentia; family Tupaiidae; genus Tupaia; species Tupaia belangeri. The sequence goes on from NW_006205935.1 coordinate 56,367, forward strand.
AGACAGATCTTCTAGACAGAAAATAAATAGAGAGATACAGGACTTAAATGATACTATAAATGGAATGGGCTTGACAGATATCTATAGAACTTTCCACCCTACATCCACAACATATACATTTTTCTCACCCCGACATGGAACCTTTTCAAAGATAGATCATATATTAGGACACAAATCAAGCCTTTACAGATTCAAAGGCATAGAAACTGTACCCAGCATCTTCTCTGACCATGATGGAATTAAACTCAAGATTAATTTCAAGAAACAACCCCGAAAACACACGAACACATGGAAACTGAACAACCTACTTCTGAATGACTTCTTCACTACTGAAGAAATTAAGGCTGAAATAAACAAATTTATGGAAACAAATGATAATGAGGACACAAGTGTCCAGAACCTATGGGACACAGCAAAAGCAGTCATAAGAGGGAAATTCATAGCAATTAGTGCACATAAGAAAAGGATGGAAAGATGGCAAGTAGATAACTTATCATCATGCCTCAGAGAACTGGAAAAACAACAACAAACGAACCCCCAAAATGCCAGGCGAAAAGAAATAATAAAGGTTCGAGCAGAAATAAATGAAATAGAAAATAAACGAACCATACAGAAAATAAATGAAAGCAAAAGCTGGTTCTTTGAAAAGATCAACAAGATCGATACTCCATTGGCTAGACTGATCAAGAAGAAGAAAGAAAGAAACCAGATTAATCAAATATGTGATGAAACAGGCAATATTACCACGGACATAGCAGAAATACATAATATCATTAGAGGATACTATGAGCGACTTTACGCCAACAAACAAGATAACCTGGAGGAGATGGACAAATTCCTGGATGCATATAAACTACCAAGATTGGATCAGGAAGACATAGAGAATCTGAATAGACCTATAACAAGCCAGGAGATTGAATCAGTAATTAATAATCTCCCAACAAAGAAAAGCCCAGGCCCAGATGGCTTCACTTGTGAATTCTACAAAACTTTCAAGGAAGAATTAACCCCTATCTTACTAAAATTATTTCTAAAGATTCAAAAGGAAGGAAACCTTCCAAATTCATTTTATGAAGCCTCCATCATCCTCATCCCCAAAACAGATAAGGATATGACAAAAAAGGAAAACTACAGACCAATATCATTGATGAATATAGATGCGAAAATTCTCAACAAGATACTCGCAAATCGTATCCAACAACATATAACAAAGATCATTCATCACGACCAGGTAGGCTTTATACCAGGGATGCAAGGGTGGTTCAATATACGCAAGACCATAAATGTAATACACCACATTAACAGAAAGAAAGATAAAAACCATATGATCATCTCAATTGATGCGGAGAAAGCGTTTGATAAAATACAACATCCTTTTATGATTAAGACTCTCAGTAAGATTGGTATAGAAGGGTCATTTCTGAACACAATAAAAGCAATCTATGAAAAACCTACAGCTAATATTATACTGAATGGGGAAAAGCTGAAAGCTTTTCCTCTGAAAACAGGTACTAGGCAAGGCTGCCCACTTTCTCCACTGCTCTTTAATATAGTACTGGAAGTCTTAGCTATTGCAATCAGAGAAGAGAACAGTATTAAAGGCATTCGAATAGGCAAAGAAGAGTTGAAAATATCTTTATTTGCAGATGACATGATGGTATACTTAGAAGACCCAAAGGTATCCATGAAAAAACTGCTTGAAGTAATAAGTGAATACAGTAAGGTGGCAGGATACAAAATCAATATCCAAAAATCTATAGCATTTCTATTTATGAACAACAAGTTGAATGAAGCAGAGCTGAAGAAAGGAATCCCTTTCACCATAGCCACAAGATGTATAAGATATCTAGGGATAAACCTAACTAAGAAAGTCAAAGACCTTTATAAAGAAAACTACGAGAATCTTAAAAAAGACATTGAAAGTGACATAAAAAAGTGGAAGGACATCCCATGCTCCTGGATTGGTAGAATTAACATAATCAAAATGGCAATTCTACCCAAATTAATCTACATGTTTAATGCAATTCCAATCAAAATACCAGAGATATTCTTCAGAGATCTAGAAAAGACAATTATAGAATTTGTCTGGAACCATAAAAGACCTCGTATTGCAAAAGCAATCCTGCGTAAGAAGAATGGAGTAGGAGGCATATCACTCCCTGATCCCAAGATATACTATAAAGCTGTGGTCATCAAAACAGCATGGTATTGGCATAAAAACAGACATGTGGACCAATGGAAGAGAATAGAGACCCCAGAAATAACTCCCAAAGCTTATAGCCAACTGATCTTTGACAAAGGATATCAGTCAATCCATTGGGAAAAGGAAAACCTCTTTAGTAAATGGTGCTGGAAAAACTGGGTATCCACCTGCAGAAAGATGAAACTGAACCCCCATCTTTCACCATTAACAACAGTCAACTCAAAATGGATCAAAGATCTGAACCTAAGACCTCAGACAATAAAACTACTTGTGGAAAATGCTGGGGAAACTCTGGGAGACATTGGAGTAGGCAAAGACTTCTTAAATAAGACTCCCAAAGCACAGGCAATAATCCCTAAAATAGACAAGTGGGACTATATTAGACTAAGAAGTTTCTGCACAGCAAAGGACACAGTAACAAGTGTGAACCGACAACCCTCAGAATGGGAAAATATTTTTGTTAAATATGCCTCAGACAAGGGACTGATAACGAGAATACATAGGGAACTCAAGTGCCTTATGCGAAAAAAAATGATTAACCCGATTAAAAGATGGGAAAGTGAGCTGAACAAAAGTCTCTCTAAGGAAGACATACGAACAGCCAAAAAGCATATGAGGAAATGCTCGACATCCCTCATCATAAGGGAAATGCAGATAAAAACCACAATGAGATACCACCTAACCCCTGTCAGAATGGCAAAGATTAAGAATATAAAAAGTGATAAGTGTTGGCGGGGATGTGGTGAAAAGGGAACCCTCCTACACTGTTGGTGGGAATGTAAACTAGTTCAACCACTGTGGAGAACAATATGGAGGTTCCTCAAAGATCTACAAATAGAACTACCATTTGATCCAGCAATCCCACTTCTGGGTATTTACCCAAAAGACAGGAGAACGCTCAGTCAGAAAAGTGCTTGCACATCCATGTTTATTGCAGCATTATTCACAATTGCCAAGACATGGAACCAACCTAAATGTCCACAAACTGATGAATGGATTGGAAAAGTGTGGTATATATACTCTATGGAATACTACTCAGCCATAAAAAATAACAAGACCCTGGTATTTGATAGAAAGTGGTCAGATATGGAGGATCTATTGCTGAGTGAAATAAGCCAGGCTATGAAAGAAAGATATTGTATGTATCCACTCAATATATACTGGCTATCCGCACTCTGTGGTAGAGAGCGAAAAATTGGAGGACATAAAAGCAGTGAAGGTACGTAAGGAGAATAGGACAGTGTGGAATGGGGGAGTTGAAGAGAAGAGGATAGAGAAAGATAGCAAGAGAACAATAGAGAGGCAGGACGTTAGTGAGAAGCAGATATGGCTTATTACCTGTTGATGATGACATGTATAGTATTCCCAACTAGATTGGTCTGAGAAGTACTTCATGATGGATAAAGTCTTTTTACAAGCAAAATGAGAAATAGTGATTGACTGTTTTAAAAAATAATTCAAATAATAATAATAATTGGGAAAATCATAGAAAAGATACTGAATGCTGAAGCGGGGAGATTAATGTCTCTGTATTGACTGACATGCATGGCATTCCCTTTTGAAAAAGCAATGTAATACACTGTAAAGTTATATGTAATCCAATGTAATATAAAGAAGATTATGATGATAATAAAAATAAAAAGAAAAAAAGAAAAAAAACCAAAGTGACTGAAGTGACATTTATAGAATATTATACCAAACAAAGCAGAATATGTACTATTTTCAAGGACATGTGGAATAATTGCCTGGATGAATCACATACAGGGCCATAAAGCCAGTTTTAATAAATTTAAAACAACTTAAATCATCCAAAGAATGTTTCCCAGGTCTGGTCTAAGGACCAGCTCTCCCTATCCCCAACGTGACCTTCACCCCTAGCAAAACTAAGTCACTGTGTTCACAGACACCTGCAGCTGAGGCCAGGGAGGCATTTGCAGTTTGCTGACATAGATTCCAGCTGAGGAAATATCACACAGAGACTGCAGTTCTATGCTGACCTAGACACAAAGCTAAAGCACTAACTCAATCAACATCATATTTCTATAAATGTGATGTATCATATTTCTTGATTTGTACAAGCCATTTTGTATCCCTGGGACAAAAAACTAATACTAGTTCTTCTCATATTATTTGAAAAAAACAAAACAAAACAAAACAAAACTACAGTGGAGGGATTTTTTTCCAAACTTGTTCCATGAGACCAGCATTATCCTGGTATCATAATGAGACAAGCATACAATAAAAACAAAACAAAACAAAAATGAACAAACAAAAACTACAGGTCAATATCCTGGATTAAACAAAGAAGCAAAAATTATTTTACAAAATACTAGTAAATGAAATTCTGCAGTATATATATAAAGATTATATGCAATGATCAAATGGGATTTATCCCATGAATACAAGGATGATTGAACACATATGAATCAATAAACATGATATATCACATCAGTAAAATAAAGAGCAAAAACCATATGATCACCCCAATAGATGTAGAAAAAGCATTTGATGAAATACAGTATCCCTTCATGTAAAATTCTCAACAAAGTAGGTATAAAAGTAACATATCTCTACACGATTAAGGTTATATACAACAAACTCATAGGTAACGTTAGGATACAAAATCAACATACAAAAATTGGTAGTATTTTTATAGACCAATTATGAACTGGCCAAAAAGGAAACTAGAAAATAAAATTATTTCATTTACAACAGTAATGTAGTTCTTATCAAAATGCCAATGGCACTCTGCAGAAAATGAGAAAAAAAAAGATCCTAAAATTTGTATGGAAGCAAAATAGATCCCTAATAGCCTAGCAAAGCAATCCTGAGTAAAAAGAAAAAAGCTGGAAAAATCATATTGCCTGACTTCAAAATAAACCAGAAAGCTATAGTAATACAAACAGCATGGTCCTGGTGAAAAAAGAAATACATAGACCAATGTAATAGAACAGAGAGCTGAGAAAGAAATTCATATATATATACATACATACATACATACATACATACAACTAACTGATTTTTGACAATGGCACCAAGAACATTTATTGGAGAAGGACAAATCTCTTTGATAAATAATGCTGGGAAGACTGGATATCCACATGTGGAATAATGAAACTAAATCACTATTCTTATCACGTTTATAAATCAAATAAAGATTTACATCTAAAACCCCAAACTATGACTACTGAAAGAAGACATAGAGGAAACTCTTCAGAACATTGATCCAGGCAAAGATATTTTTGGATAAGACCTCAAAAACATGGACAACAAAATAAAAAATAAAATAAATAAATTTGAAGCATTGCACAAAATGCAATCTTGGACTGGCCATATAAACTAGCAATTAAGGAAGCTGGATTCTACATAGGCAATGGTGGTTCAAATTTCAACCCCAGCAGCTTAAAAAACACACAGGGCATATGTGTGTGCATGCCCAAAACCCCAGCAGTGTGGAGAAATGAGGGAGAAGGGATTGAGGTGTGAACATTTCCCATTGGGGGGGGAGTTTCATCTCTCTCCCTTCCTCTCTCTGCTTCTTTCTGGAGAACACATACACCCTTTAGCAATTAAAAAAAAAAAAAAAAAGAGAACAACATCTTGCTATTTGAGCAACATGGATGAGGCTGAAGGATGGAAGTTAAACCTCATAGAAGTAGACAGTAGAACAGTGACTACTAAAAGCTAATGAAGGGTAGCAGGGAGGAGATAGGAAAAAGAAGTTAGCTACAGATACAAAAGTACAGGTACATAAAAAGGAATAAACTCTAGTGTTTTCTAGCACAGTAGGATGACTATAATTAATACTTTATCTATTTCAAAATAGCTAGAACAGAGGATTTTGAATGTTCCCAACAGAAAACAATGAGAAATGTTTGAGGTTATTGATATGCTTGTTGTCTTCATTTGATCATTAGACATTGCATACATATATCAAAAACCCAGACTGTCCCCTCTCGATATGTACAATTATTATGTTCAGTAAAAACTAATAATCAAGGGACCAGCAGATGGCACAACGGTTATGTTGCTGGACTCCCATATAGTGGACTGTGGTTTGAGTCCCAGACCTGGCAGTTTAAAACTCAAGGCTGGGTGTGTGTGTGTACACCCAAAATTTCAAGAGGAGAATGGAGGAGAAGGGATTGCAGCATGGCCATCCCCCCTGGGGAGTGATTTCTCATTTTCTGTCTTTCTGTGTCTCTCTGGTGAGTGCATTTAACTTCTAGTAAAAAGCTCTCTTAAAAAATTAATGATTAAATTTCCTTCACTTACAAAAAAAAAAAAAAATTATTGGGACCAGCAGTTAGCATAATGGCTATGTCGCTGGACTCCCACGTAGTCGACCGCGTGTGCGTGCGTGCCCAAGATCCCAAATAAAAAAACAAAAACCAAAAAACCAAAACCAAAACATTAAAAAAATTATTTGACTTTTTTTGTGCAAAAGATATAGTAAATTGAAATGTCATGCTACATTTTTATTTATTTATTTTTTTTGGAGTGGGGCTATAAGGTGCATGCAGTTGCCAGAGGCAGAGGGGAAAATACTCCCCCCTCCCCTAGGAAATGGTCATGCCCAAATCCCTTTTCCTGTCCTCTCTTCTTGGGATTTTGGGAATGCATACACATATGACCAGCATGTTTTTCAAGTCACTAGGTTCAGAACTCTAACTGCAATTGTCTATGTGGGATTCAGCTGCCTTAACCCCCACACCACTGGCTGACCCCATATTATTCTCTACTCTTCCAGTGGATAGACATCTGCATAACCATTTAAAAAAAATTAAACTTCCAAAAGCATTACAAGAGATAGCTAAAAACAATCTTTGTAGCTATGTACTTGCAGTTAAAGAATGGGAAGTAAAAGATATCATATATTAATCTGTCTTTCAATGAAATAGCTTACGAAGATATTCTTGGAGAAGCAAGATATAGAAATACTTTTAACTTCTCTGTGAACTTCCTGGAAAAGCCTTCTATCTGCTGAGTCATGAGTCTCTGTATTTTGCAGAATATGACTTTAGATGTATTCACAGTGAGAATGCTAGTCATCTTCAAATTATATTATAGCACTGCCATTTGTGCTGTAAAAATGAACTGGACTGTGAAAATTAGTGCCAGCTTTTCCCAACTATTAAGTAGAACGACAGTAATAAGAAGTTCATGGCAGTGAATAAAATATTTGGAAAAGTAAAAAAGAATATCAATCCAACAAATACTCTTCCATAAAAAAGAGGAAGAGGGAGAACTTCCATAGGCATTTTATGAAGTCATTACTCTAATGCAATAAGCAGAAAAAGACATTACGAGACAAGAAAACGATAGACCAACGTTTCTCCTGAACACAGGCACAAAATTCTGTGCTAAAAATTAGCAAATCAAATCCAGAGACATAAAGGACATTAACACTTCATGCCCAGGCTTGTGTTAGAATGTAAGGAACTTGTTTGAATATCAATATGAAGAGTCATAAATAAAATGAAGGGAGGAAAACACAAGATCTTTTCAATACATGCAGAAAAAGAAAAATAACGTTTGCCATGTCAAATATCTGGCATATAGCAGAGGAAGAGCCAGTCTGATACCATGTTTTATATTCTTGCGACTACACCCGAAAACTGAGCGCACACGTCTTGTTCCTTGGTCAATGCATATCGGTATTTCTTTCCATGGCAAATATAAGAATGTTATTTCAGTCTGGAAAATATTAGTTGATCAGGTGATATAGAAGAGGTTTAGACAGTATACCTAATCAAGTAAAATGGACTTTTACCAGCAGATTCCATTCTATATCAACATTATAATCAGAAAATCTATCTGATCAATTACATGTCTTATCTTTAATGAAGCTTTGGGAAATTCTAATCTTCTTCCCTCTTTCATTAATTCAGTACTTACTATGTAAGCTTTAATATGGTTCTAGTTTAAGATACAGAGGTGTCTTTCATGTGGTATAAGACCCAATATGTGACCAGTGGGAATAAGTTTAGAGTAAAAAAAAAAAAGCAAACAAACAAACAAATTCAAGAAGCCTTAACAAATAATGTCTTCTGATATTTACTGGGTGATAGGGACAGAAAATGTCAATTAATCCAATTATGTTTTAAAAGTGGAATATCAAATTTGCTTTTTCATGGAATCCCTGATGATTCACAGGTTGACAAAAATGCAGAAAGTTGTAAATTAAAAAGTACTGGGATTTTATTGTTGGCAATCATCAATGAAGGCAAACAGCTTGGCAAACCTTTGCGCACAGCATATTTTATAATGCACTGAAAACCATAGTTCAGTCTTCATCAATTTTGCATTTATTAATTTGATTATAGAATACTGGTAATGCAAAAAATATATTAATCTCCTATAATCTTTTGGAAGGGTTTTTTGTTTGTTTGGTTGTTTTTCATCTTTGCTATAGGGTGCATGTGCTCACCAGAGAGAGAGAAAGAGAGAGAGAAAGAAAAAAAGGACCCCCCAGGGGGGATGCTCATGCCAAGTCCCTTCTCCCTTTTCTTCTCTCCAGATTTTGGTCTCACAGAGGCATCCAGCATGTTTTTAAGCCACTGGATACAGGACTCAAATTGGTCAGTCGGCCATGTGGGATTTAGCTACCTCGACCATCATACCACCTGGCTCGCTCTATATTCAGAAATATTAACCTATCATTTTCTGAAATCACCTCATTTTATATCTGATATTTTCCTTTAACTTAAACTTATATCCTCATAGTAACAAACTTCCTAATTCATCGACGGTGAAGAGACTTGTGTGACAATAACAATAATAACAAAGCAATACTTATGACTAACTCTTACAAAGACTTTCCAATTGTTCATCACTCTTATAAGTATTTTATGTACCTTATTCAATCTTTACATTAACAATACGAGCTATCAGCTTACTAAGCCCATTTTACAGATGGAAAACCCTGATGAAGAGACAGTAAAGCTCAATGTTACACTTCTGAGTAAAGAGAAGAAGTGAACTTTGGGTAAAAATCATATTATTATTTTGGGGAGATAGGTTATCTATTTCTTCTATGAGTCAGACATACACAGAGACAGAGGTAGAGACAGAGAAACCATATTCCCAGTAGAGACTTGTTGCAGTGGTCCTCCCATCCTCAGCCAGTCCTGGATAATGAATGAGCATACACATGCCTGGTGCAGTCAGGGAGATCTCGGAACAGGCCAGGAACCTGGCCCTCGTGGGCAGCCTGTTGTAGTGTAAACTGTTCTTCTCTGTATCTCTTCTCTGCTTCTGCTTTACATTTATTGTTTAATTAGAGAGAGAGAGATACTTTGGACAGGGTCTTGCCATGTCGCAATCCTTCTGCCCCAGCTTCCCAGTTTCCTAGGACCACAGAGGCATGCCACCAAGCCTAGCCTATTTAGGTTGTGCTGTAAAAATGAACTGGACTGTGAAAATTAGTGCCAGCTTTTCCCAACTCTTAAGTAGAACGACAGTAATAATAAGTTCATGGCAGTGAATAAAATATTTGGAAAAGTAAAAAAAAATATTGATCTAACAAATACTCTTCCATAAAAAAGAGGAAGAGGGAGAACTTCCATAGGCATTTTATGAAGTCATTACTCTAATGCAACAAGCAGAAAAGACATTACAAGACAAGAAAATGATAGACCAACGTTTCTCCTGAACATACGCACAAAAGTCTGTGCTAAAAATTAGCAAATCAAATCCAGAGACATAGTACATTCACTGTCGATGAATTAGGAAGAAGTTTTTGACTATGAGGATATAAGTTAAAGGAAAATATCAGATATAAAATGAGGTGATTTCAGAAAATGATAGGTTAATATTTCCATGTGGGCCCCATGTGGCCCCAGTCACCATGTAATGGTGTCCTCTTGGTGGGCCATTGTGGTTGGCACTGTTTTGCTTTTGTTAGCCAGATACATGGCTGCCCAGAATAGAGTCTGTTTCTAAAAAAATTTTAATGCGATCCTATGGCTATACTGTTTCCAGTATTATATAATAGCAAATGCTTTATGGCAGTCTCTGGAAACATCCCTTGCAGACAACAGGCATGGATGTGGGAGCTATTTTCTTTATCTATTCATGCATCTTGCTATTCGTAATTGCAGACCATCAGCCTGGATCATGAACACCGACAACTGTGAAGGGCAGGCTAATGCGATAAGGTAGGAGAATCTAGGGTCCATAAATCCTTAGCTGAAGAGTTAATATACATATGTGCATATGTATGTGTATAAGTGTGTATACACTTAACTACGTGTATACATATATGTTACTTAAGGGCTAGCTCAAATCACTTATGAAATAACAGGTAAAACTAGATAAAAACACTTAACTGTCTCAAAAAATTTGCACAGAGTTTCAGAAGTTTTACTAACTAGGTTTGTCAGAGCTGGAGAAAGCAATCTTATAATAATTACGCTACTGGGTTTTATAGCAATCATCCCGCCTTCAATGTGAATATTTATCACAAAGACTATATCTTTGAAATTGTTAATTTATCTGGAATAGGTTATAGTATTAATATAAATTGAAAACCTGAGCTGTATACTAGGGCAAAATTATACAATATAATTCCTAGAATATTAAAATATTCTCTGTATGACAAGAAAATGGATTTCCACATTAGTATTTTATTAGTACCATGCATGCGGTCTAAATTACTAATGTATTTAAAAAATAGTGGTGTGTTTACACATTCCATCTAAGTCATCACAAACATTTAAAAAGTAGCTAGTGCATACACATATTTAAATGGACATTCTTTGGAAAAGCAATAACGATGCCAAAATTAAAATCCCTTCACAAATAGATGCTCAAACAATTTCCCAGTACAAACAATAATTTATGCTAGGTGAGCAGTAAAAACCCGCATTTCATTCAGTTCGATTGCTTGTGCACTATTCAAGGTGAGAGGGAAACAAGCGAGTCCCAAATTGTTTTGAATTGATAAATATGTATTCTTACTTAGTCAGTGCAAATCTAACCAACAGAAAAATCCCAAGTTTTCAATTTGTAAGGTGACCTGTATTTCCACTCTAGAGTCTGGGTCATAGCCATAAAACTGTGTGAAAACCACCAATGCTTCTTGGTTAACTGACCTTTATCACTTTAGGGAAATATTTTGAATAATGTGCAGCAAATGGACCAAGGGCAATTCTCAGTGAGGAATAGCACATGTGAAAGTGTAAATGTGGGTCAAACTTGCAATGACGAGGCATGTCCTTTGAAAGCTAGAAAGTTAGACAGGAAAGTTTGCCCTCATGCTTTATGCTGTCATTCTTTATATCTTCTTTTCTTTTTTTTAATTTACTGTGTCCTAAAATGCAAGGATGAAACCTTCTGAAAGGAAATGAGATCAATTTTTATCTTTCTGCTCTGTCCACTAAAATTTCATCTATGGCTTATTCCCCTGCCTCCCAAAATTACAGATTCATTATTTTATAACATTTTTCATTTTTCAAAGTTCACATGAAAATAAACGTGGTCAGGGAACTTTAATTCACAAGAGCGTTATTTCTTTACATCATTAATTATCTTAATATGTTTGCAGATGACTTGTGAGAACTGTAGTAAAGGTAAAAAGATACACGTGCTGATATTTCAGTTTTGAAAAACCTGTTGAGTTTTAGAAACTATATCAGTCGTATCTATTCCTGTCTATTCATTATATATAACTTATCTTACCCAGATACATTTTCCTTTAACCACATTTTTATTTTTATTAAAATAATACAGGTATAATGATTTTTTAAAAAGGAATATTACTTCAAGGAGCCCATGTCTCATGCCACACTAACTCTTTGGCACACATCTGATAAAATCATTTAACTTCTTTTATCTATTCTTCCTGGTATTCTCTCCATGTCTCTAAATAAGAATTCAATGCTGAGGCCAGCAGGTGGCATGGAGGTTAAGGTGCTAGATCCCACATGGCTGACTTTGAGGTTCGTGTTCCATACCCAACAGCTTGAAAATCATGTCAGGCACATGTGCATGTGTGCCCAAAGTCTTGAGAGGAGATTGGAGGAGAGAAAGTGGAATGGGTATACCCCCCTAGAGGGTGATTTCTCACTTTACCTCTCTCTGTCATTCTCAGTCTCTCCATGGTGAGTGCATGTGCCAGAGAGCAAAAACAACAACAAAACAATTAAATGCTAATTGTGATTTTTCAGTCTTAGGTATAATAAATTCTCTCTTTCCTATTGAAGATAAAGATAAAAGTCTTATACTTTTCTCTTCTCAAGTACATGTACTTTTCTTCTTCCGAGGGTTATAATTCTCAGCTAAGTTTATATTCAATTTCATATTATTATTATTATATAAATATTCCTTGGCTTAGCCAGATAGTGTATTATATTTAAGTTCTTATAATATTATAATTTTTGCTATATTTCCTAGTTTTTCTAGTTAATTCCACAACTGAGTTATAAAACTCCTTTCCATATGGTCAATCTATGATGTCATTGCTCACATGTGTATTTTCTGGGGCACATTACATCTGCAGTTTATGCCTCATGATCCAATCTGGATGGGCTGCTATGTAGATCCATGCATATGCATATCTGAGAATTCCTTTTGCCTTTCTCATTCATTTAACAAATATTGACTGAACTTCAATCATGTACCAATAAGAGGAAACCTTTTAGTAGATGTACTATGTAAGTATGCATGTATATAAAATGAAAGATGATGTCATTATCAGAAAAATTATAAGATAGTTACAATGTCTTTCACAATTATATATGCAAAAATTTTGAACAAAATACAGTAAGCTAATATTTAGCAATACATGGAACCAGCAGATGGCATAATGATTATGTTGCTGAACTCCCACGTAGTTGACCGTGGTTTGAATCCTGGATCTGGTGACTTAAAACTTATACCAAGTGCATGGGTGTGCGTATGCAAAATCCCAAGAGGTGACTGGAGGAGAAGGGATTGTGGCATGGCCATCCAGGGATGGGCACAATTTCTTGCTTTCTGTCTGTCTGTCTCTCTCTGGTGAGCACACACACACACAAAGATGTAGCAATATATAGAAAAAAATGATATATCCTGACCAAATAGATTTAATTCTAAGGTTGCAAATCTGGTTCAAGATTTGAAAATCGGTTAATATAACACTCACAGCTAGATATCAAAGGAGAAAAATTGCATGATATTCTTCATATATTTGATAAGCACATTTGACAAAATTTAATATTTGACCATGATAAAATAAATATCTTATAAGGTTAGGAATAGGGAAAAACTTCATCAAACTGGTAATTCTACACAAAAATATACAACTAATATACCCCATGGAGAAAGACAGAATGGGTCCCTGTAAAATCAGAAGAAAGGCACATTGTGTCTACCTCTTCTTTTTGATATTATTGTGGATATTCTAGCCAGCAAGAAAACGTCCTGAAGTTTAAATAAGGCTAATAACCTCATCCTTTATCACAGCTGCCATTCTTAAAGTTCTAAAGAATTTATGAAAAGGTAACTATTAAAACTAATAAATGAATTTATCAAAGCTATAAAATATAAAATTATCATATGCCAATAAATTTTAGATAAAATTCATTACTTTTTTCCTGTGAGAGAGAACAAAAGTCTTATATTGAGACTATCCTCTTCCTTCAAAACAGTTTCGCTCCATAGATTTAATTTTATAATAATAATAAACAACTGTAAAATAAAATCTAAAAAGGATTACTGATGCTAACAATAGCATTAAAAATAAAATAGTTGGAGATCATTTTTTTTTTAAATGGAAACTTCCAAGTAGTAGAAGTACCAAGAAAAAGGAAAGAATATCTGCATTATTGGAGAGATATCCCATGTCCACGGAGACATTTTTTTAAAAAAGTCAATCAATGCAGCAAACTTTATGTATTAAGAAATTACCACAGCCACTTCAGCAGTCAGCCACCACTGGCCTGATCACGATATGGTGGCTGAATGCTGAGGTGGCTGTGGCAATTTCTTAAAATAATACATCATTAAAGTTTGCTGCATCGACTTTTTTGTAAAAATTTCTCTGTTGTGTGCAATATTGTTTGATAGTATTTTCTAGTTTGTTTATTGATTTATTGAAAGCAAGACAGAGACCACCACCACCCCCCCCCAAAAAAAAAAATAAGGGCATACACTTGACAGGGCTCACCTGGCTATGATACCAGCCACCCTCCCCTAGCCTTCTGGTAAGTCAGGATCATGGGCATGCCACCGCATTAAGGTTAACCTGGGGTCTGATACTGGGGCCTCCCATATGGTTCCAGCATCATGCACTGGCTCTCTACCACCTGTACCACTGTGGTTAGGACTGTTCAATAGCAGTTTATTCACTGTAGAACTTTCAAAATTAGAGTCAAAATCTTGCTGCTACCCTATAACTAAATTTACCAGGAGTAGATTCCATTTCAAGAAATCAATCACTTTACTTGCATAGTTAAAAAAAAAAGGGGGGCGGAGAAAATTATAAAAGCAGAAGAAAAAATAAACTTGGCTTATAAGTAGTGACAATTAGAGTAAGAGCTAATTTTTTTTATCGCAACATTAGAAACCAAGAGACAGTGATAAAACATTTGTCAAAAATACCCAACAGAGGGAACCAGCAGTTAGCGTAATGGCTATGTCGCTGGACTCCCACGTAGTCGACCGCGGTTCGTCCCCGGACCCGGTGGCTTAAGACTCACGCCGGGCGCGTGTGCGTGCGTGCCCAAGAGCCCGAGAGGAGAATGGAGGAGAAGGGATTGCGGCGTGACCATCCCCCCTGGGGGGTGATTTCTCGCTTTCTGTCTCTATGTCTCTCTCTGTCTGTCTGGCGAGCGCACGTGCTCTACAGTGAAAATCTCTCCAAAAAAAAAAAAAATACCCAACAGAGACTGCCAACCTACTAAACCTGTCCTATATCTAGTGCAATTATCTTTCAAATATTATTCTGAAATAAAATACTTTTTCTTTTCTTTTCTTTTCTTTTTTTTTTTTTTCTTAAAGGAAAGGAGAAGGAAAAAGTGTCTCTTATGAGGAATGGTCACACATCAATCCCTTCACCATCATTTCTCCCTCCTTTCAGGACCCTGGGCATGCAAACACATGCATCTAGTGTGCTTTTCAAGCTGCCAGATCCAGTACTCATACTGTGAGGCAGGCCACATGATATCCGGCTACCTTAAGCACCAGGCCACAGAGCTAGCCCAATAAAAGCATTTAACTATCCAAAGATCATCATTAAAGGAACTTACTACAGATATATTTTAGGAAGGAAGAAAATAATCGTAGAAAACCAGTGATACAAGCAGACAAATAAGCAAGAAAACTGGATCTAAAAGCAATAAGTTATTTTCCCTTTATTAACTCCCTTTAAGTAAAAGTTTCCAAAGAATTAATACATAGTATATGTTTTTATATGTTTATATTTGTAATTTACCACAAAAATTTTATATGAGCAATTTTTGAATTTTAATTTTTATAAAGAGACTTTAAAAACTGTAGGAAAATTGATTAAAGGGTAAGTTTAATGCAAAAATAAAAAGAAAAGTGAAATCTATGCACAGCTTTTTTTGATATGCACTTCCCATGAATTTTTGAGTGACCTTACACTGTGATTAGATCATTTTATTTTGGTTTTCTATCCATATGTATGTTAATGCATACAACATGCTAATGGGTTAGAAAGATCAATTATCAGTCAAAATAATAGCACTCAGATATCCTAATTCCCAATATTCTTTTCACAAATCAAAGACTCAACTCATGTGGAAAAAATTCTAAACTGAATAAAGGACTTTTCTTGGAACAATGATATAGTTAAAAATTGAAGTATTTTAAACTGCATGTCTCATCACTATTATGCAGTAGGGTACAGCCAATTGGCATTTCAAGGAAAGCTGAAATTTTCCAACATGTTCAGTTCATTGGAACACAAAATACATTGGATTTCACACAATCACAATTTCTTCCAAAAGAAATGTAATGTGTGTTGTTTCACTTACACGCAACTATTCAAAGTAGCTTATCATATGACCTTTTTCTGTTTTCCTGACAGAATATTTTTGGGGGTTCACACAGTAAAAGTATTTTTATTTTAGCTTGATAACCAAGACAATGCCAAATAATGTCAAAATATTATAATACCGATAACATAAATATTTCAGTATGGATCAAGTTTATTAGAAATAAAAGCACATATAGTATTTAAAAAATAAAAAAATGTAATATTGTATTTTTTAGTATTTCTAAGGAAGAACCAAATTATGAATGTTAAAAATCATATTTGGGACATAAAAACATATTTTTGAAAATTATGCCATGATAACACTCTTACCAATCATTTAACAGGAAGTGAGATAATAATTTAAAACATCTATGTTACATAATAAAATTTAAATCCTTTCAGTAGTTTTTCAACAAATAGAGTAAAAGGTGCTACCAGTGCCACATTTAGAGAGCACTGCCCTTATTTAATTCTATCTTTGACTTTGGTCATTATGATTCTTCCACCTCATCCAAAAACAAGTAATTTCTAGTTCCTAACTTGTCTTACTCCCTCAAACGAGAAGTGATTTTTCCTTCCTTTTCCCATGATCATTTTTTTTAAACTTCTGCATCCTTTCCTAATCCTTTCTACCACGCCCTTTGAGTCTGTTTGTAAACAAACTCCTCCATATTGTCAAGGCCTTCACAGAACACTACTTTATTTCTTTTACCCTAATTCAGTTTTTCTCAACCCTGGTCCTATATAGAATTACCTGATGCTCAGGCATTCACCTCAGAAATACTGATTTATTGGATTTGGGAAATGGGAGGCCTTAAGAGTTAGTAATTTTTAATAACTTCTTGATAATTCTAACTGGAAGCCAGGGATAAGAACCTTGGCAGTAGCCCCACTGCCAGAAGGCCTACCGCTCGCATTATGTCAAAGAAAAAGGGACTGAGTGTGAGAAGAAAAGAGAGCCCACATGATGAAAATCTTTTTTGAGACAAAAGATGCATTCCAGTTAAAAGACATGGAGAAGATTGCCCAAAAGAGAAGGGCATTACTACCATGTCAGTAAAAGAAGTCCTTCAGAGTTTAGTTGATGCCAGCATGGTTGACTATGAGAGGGTCAGGACTTTCAATTATTATTGGGCTTTCCCCAGGAAAGCTCTTCATGCCAGAAAACATAAATTGGAGCTTCTGGAATCACTGTTTTCTGAAGGAAACCAAAAACATGAGAACCTACAGAAGAGCTAAAGTTGGCCACCGTGAGACGGAGGAGCGTATCATGCTAGCAAAAGAGCTTTCTTCACTTCTGAACCAAAGGGAACAGCTAAAGGCAGAAGTGGAAAAATATAAAGAATGAGACCCACAGTTGTGAAAGAAATACATCAAGCAAATAAAGTAGCCAAAGAAGCTGTTAACAGATGGACTGATAACATATTTGCTATAATATCTTGGGCCAAAAGAAAATGTGGGCTTGAAGAAAATAAAACTGATAAAAATTTTGGCATTCCAGACGACTTTGACGACTATATAGACTAAAATTTCGATGGTGATAAAGAATCCATGAGCTTGTGAATATGTACTGTGAATATGTACATTTTAAAATATTAGCCAACTAAATGTATTGAAATCTCACTTACCTGTTACTGTGTTTATCATTTTATAAATTTTAATAAAGTTAAAAATGCAGGAAGAAAAAGAACCATGGCAGTATATCCTGACTCTTTTCATGTGATAGCATCTCCTTTAATAATCTCTACTCTCACCAGAACTCTTCCACCTTGGAAGCACATGCCATGTACCTGTAGAACTCCCAGATACTGTTTATTTACTGTCTTCTATCAATCTCCTGGGCACCTCCTGATGCTCTCTAAAAATGCTCACCATCTTCCATCATACCTCAACTCCTGTCATTATGTAAGGATTTCAAGGTTGAGGAGGAAGATGTACACAGTGCATCAATCAACCCTGCTGTCATAAAAGTTTCCATAGGACTACCATCACATATGTAGCCTACTGTTGATCAAGTTGTTAAGTGGTGGATGACTGTACAAAAAAGCCAGACTCCAGAGAAAGTTCTTGTATTTCAAAAACACGAGAGAGTCTGTGGGATATTAGAATTGTGAACAGAAGACAGACATTTTTTTTCAATAGACCCAAGTAACACAACAGAAAATTTTCAGACTTTAAAGGTCCCAACTCATCTCTGGCCACTTAGATCTGATGTCTAACAAGTCCAAATGCTGGTCAAATATGTCCCATTGAAAACCTAAAGCTAAGTAAAGTCCCCTCCCCCATAATGTAAGCAAAATATTTCTGAAAATGAGATGTTCTGTTTTGAATACTATATCCTAGAGGTAATTTCCAATTATTGAAATGGAAATAATTATAATGTATTGCACATCTAGCCATCATCCTCAACTAAGCTCTTAGAATGCAAGCAAAACACAGTAAAACAGTAAAGATGTAATGTTCATCATTGCATTTGCAAGAGCTATATAAATTCTTTCAGACCAGTGATGTTTGTCAGGTTAATGAGTTGGTCTGTTAGGTCTTCATTGTTGTCTTTTCTAGACTAGCATTACATGTGTACATGAACAAACTGGTAAATTTCTAAGCAAGATATTCCATGAGCTTTTCAACTATTTTTTTTAAATCTACTTCTTCAAAGCCATCTCTCTTTGGTCAGAAAGCTTTATTCTTATATCTTTTCTTACATTGTAATCTTTTATTTTCACTAGTTTGCTTTCCTCTCCTCAAATTTATCTAACCCTTTCTCAACTTCCAGGGTGATTTATTGTTCAACTAGACAAAACCATAATGGTGTATAAATGACGCCCAAAGAAATATGCTGGGGAGAAACATATAATGAAGAGTGAGCATACAGTGCATTGTAGCTGTGCTACTTTTCCTAGCTTCAGCAACTTCCTTGATGAACGCCCCCGTTTTGCTAGTTCATAAAGTTTTCCAACTATTTTTGTCTTACAATAGTACTTGAAATGTAACCTAAGACCCTACCTGTAAAATATATTGAATAAAAGTATTCTAGTGAGTTTTGAGTGATACATATATATTTTTTCGATATAGATTTGAGTGAAAAAATTCCCGGAATAAGCCCACAGCCTGGTGATTAAGGTGACTGGATTCCACGTGGCCAACCATGGACATGGAGTCTTTGACCCCAGGGCTTAAAAACACCCTGCATGCTTGTTTGTGCCCCAAATCCTGCAAAACTGGAGAAATGGAGAAGGGACTGTGGCATGACCATTCCCCACAGGAAATGCTTTCTCTTTCTCTCTCTTTCTTTGTTCAAGCACATGTGCCCTCTGGCAAATTAAATATAATAATGATACAGGATAAGAGAAATACCACGTTCTCCTTAATATATGGAAATTGGAAAAAAATAACCTTACAGAAGTAGGGACCAGCAGTTAGTGTAATGGCTATGTCGCTGGACTCCCATGTAGTTGACTGCGGTTTGAGTCTCAGACCCAGTGGCTTAAACTCATGCCGGGCATGTGTGCGTTTGTGCCCAAGATCCTGAGAGGAGAATGGAGGAGAAGGGATTGTGGCATGGCTATTCCCCCTGGGGGGTGATTTCTCGCATTCTGTCTCTCTGTTTCTCTCTGTCTGTCTGATGAGCGCACACGCCCTATAGCAAAAACCTCTCCAAAAAATAAATAAATAAATAAATAAATAACCTTACAGAAGTATAAAGATGAAGAATGACTACCAGAGGCTGGAAAGCATAGGAGAATAGAAGAATAGAGTGATATTGATTATGGAAACAATTTCAGGTAGATAAGAGGACCAATGTCTAATGTTATAAAACATAGCAGGGAAAATGTGGTTGACAATAACTTATGATATGTCTCAGAGTAGGTTAAAAAAAGAGATTTTGAAAATTCCCAACACAATGTAATGACAAATAATTGCAATTATGAATATACTAATAATTACTGTGGTTTAATCATTACATATTATATTTATGTATGGAAAAATCCCATTGTACCTCCCCAAATATGTATAATTATTGTATGTTTTTAAAAAGTCTTAACAAAGAAAGTGAATATTATTTGTTTCTTATTTTGCTGCAAAGTTATCTAAAATAGCTTCTTTATATTGTCTTATTTTGCTTCGACTGTATAAAATAGAACCAGGAAATGCAGTATATTGCAAAACTAAAATGGTACAATTCGTCAGCACTATACGACTAACGAAAACTTTTCTCTATCTCACTTATTTCCACTAGGAAGATCATTAAGTATTCTGACCCAAATCCAAGGTTGGATATAAGTAAGATACAGTGTTACGTAAGGCTTTGAGTAACAATATTATCACTAATTACATCATATTGTAGCTAGTTTTTATCACAGATAATTTCATAAATTCTGAATTCCTGAGCCTAGTCTAAGATTCATAGAATATCATGGAAAAGATACATTTTGTGTTTATTAGAAACATGATGATGAGAAAGTTAAGGGATATATCCTTCCAGTAGTGGTGTTCAGAGTAGTTTCTTTTCCCACTGGTATTGCTTAAAGTTGCTATTTTAAGTCTTTTATCAACCACAATTTAAGACAAGTGTGCTGGATGAAGTTGTTTCACACTCTTTTATTTAAGGGTTCTACTTTCACTCTTCAACAGATGTGAGGTATTCCTCATTCGCTTCTTCACTCATTAGTTCATCTAGTTCTGAAGGGTGACTTGGTGTCAACTTGGTCAGCCCATCTTCATAACAAGATTTGTGAACAAACCCTAAATTTTCTGCAAGAACTTCTTTAATCTTAGTTATTTCTGACAGAGAATAGAGTTCACTAGTAGCTTTCATACTTTCCAAACTAAACTCATCTTGATTGCTCAGTTTTGTCCCAACTTCAGGGAGACTACAGTAAAATCTCCCAGAGCTTCCTGTGCAAAATTGCTGATTCCCATCATCCCAATACCGTTCTCTGTTGTTATCCATTCATGTTTCTCTGTGAATTAATCTAATATCATAGCCGATCACGTGCTCGGCATCTGGAAGGCACCTGCCCTCAGCCACCAGGACCGCTTGTGGGAGTTGGTGTGGGGAAAGGGGCACTGGGGCAGGGAACAGTGGGCGCCAAGGCTGCCTGTAGGCTGCAGGTCACCTGTAGGCCATGGCTCACAGACCTATGTCCAGGGAGTACATAGGGTCATAGCCCTGTTATGGGGGATGTGTGTGAGGTGGTGTCAGAGGGGAGATATGTTTAAAATATTTAAAAACAAGGGGACTAGGGACCAGCAGATGGTATGATGATTATGTCACTGGACTCTCACACAGTCAACTGCAGTTTGAACCTCAGACTCGGCAGCTTAAAACTCATGCCAGGCACATGTGTGTACATGCCCAAAAAACTGAGAGGAGAAAGGAGAAGGGATTGCTGTGTGGCCATGCCCCTGAGGGGTGATTTCTCACTTTCTATCTCTCTGTCTCTGTTTTTCTGGTGAGCACATTAGTCCTATAACAAAATGTCTCTCTTAAAAACATAAATAAAATATGGTGTAATAGTTTTGTCTATGGACTCCCACATACAAGTTCAAGTCCTAGTCCTAGTTCAAGTCCTAGATCCAGCAGCTTGAAACTCATGACAGACATGTGTGCATGCATGCCAAAGATCTGGAGGAGAATGAAGAAGAGATTGCTGTGTGGCCATCCTCGCAGGGGGTGATTTCTCACTTTCTCTCTCTCTCTCTCTCTCTCTCTGTCTCCCCATTAAGTGCACATGCCCTATTGCAAAAAATCTCTCTCTCTTTAAAAAAAAAAAGCCCAAGAGTTATGCTACTCAGGAAATATTAACTTGGAAAAGATTTTGTACTGTTTAACTATATATTAAAAAATGAACTTCCTGGGGTCGGCAGGTAGTATGGTGGTTAAGGCATTGGACACTCCCACATGGCCAATCACAGTTCAAGTCCTGAACCTGGTGACTTGCTTTCTCTCTGTCTCTCTCTCTGGTCAAGTTAAAATAAATGAATGAATAAATAAAAATTAAATAAATAATTCTTTTAAAAAAATGAACTGCTTTTGTTTTCGAACCATTCACATCATATTCAACCAGGTTATCACATTTATGATTCTCAGGACTATTTTACATGGGTTTCTGAGTTCAAATCATGAAGCCACTTTAATCTCTTCTTTGGCTCTTTCATCCTTCAATGACTGTCATATCAATCCTACTTCTGGATCTCTCTTGTGATCATTCCTCTCTACTTCTGATTGTGAATAATAAATGAAATGAGAACAGCTAGCAATTAGAGATGTTGAGGCTTTTGTGAGAGCAATTTCTTTGAAAAACAAGAAGGGCAAAGGAGATCTGATCCCTTGATTTGAGTGATGAACAGAATGTAAAGAAGGAAGAGAGACAAGTAATAATATGCTTTTGAAAAGATTCAACTATAGTCAAATTTCATAATTTCCTTAATAGAGATAAAAGGACAGAAAAAAGGTAAATAACTTGGAACAGATTATACACCAGTCATTGTTTACAACGTACTATTTGTTATTAACTCAAATAATTTGGAAGTAAAATCTGATTGTCCCAATTTTACAGGAGACAAAGAACTAGAGCAGTTAAGCAGAGTGGATGGTACACACTACTGGTGCGCAGTAACGAGATTTGAGCTTGGAGCTTTATTTTTTTAAGGTTTTTGCCCTGGGATATGTGTACCCGCTATAGAGAAACAGAAAGAGACCGTGAGAGGGGAAGAGAGAAATCACCTCCTGGGGGGATGGCCATATCACAATCCTTTCTCTCTATTTTCCTCCTGGGATTTTAGGTGCACATACAACTGGAATAATTTTCAAACTGCTGGTCTGGGACTCGAACTGCAGTCAACTAGGTTGGAGTCCTGTGCCGTAACCACTATGCACCTGCTGCCCCCAAGCTCATGGCTTTAAACATCAGAACACATGCACCTACTACTAAGCATCATGTATACGGCTCTCTAAGTTACTGAGTCAACGGACCAGCAGTTAAGCATAATGGCTATGTCGCTGGACTCCCACATAGTCGACCGCGGTTCACATCCTGGACCTGGTGGCTAAAAACTCACGCTGGGCGCATGTGCGTGCATGCCCAAGATCCAGAGAGGAGAATGGAGGACAAGGGATTGCAGCATGGTCATCCCCCCTGGGGTGTGATTTCTCACTTTCTGTCTCTCGGTCTCTGTCTGTCTGGTGCACACATGTGCCCTATAGTAAAAACCTCTCCAAAAATAAACAAATAAATAAATAAATAAGTTACTGAGTCAAGTACAATCAGCCAAATTTCCCTAATTTAGGACTCCGAGTTGCTGTGCCAGCATTCTCATCAGCAGGTAGCATTCTTTTGAATCACTGCCAAATATTTCAGGGAATTGAGTGACATGAAAGAGGAGCTAATCTATTCAGTCCCCATTGTTTTACAAATATTTATTGAAAACCAAATGTTGATTACCATGTTTTATCTCAAAATAGATTTATTGTGTAAAGCCTATTTGGACATAACTGATAATTAAAGACATTCACATTCACACACACACACACACACACACACACACACACGACTTGATCCCCGCCCTCATTATACCTACAGTTTATTAAATGTCTGTCAATATGTAGAGAATATGATAGTGGTTGAATTTGCATATATATGCATTTAGAAGGCGAATACTGGTTGTCTTTTTTCTTATTAAAATTCATTAAACAATTATTTTTATCTTTCATCATTTAGCAATTAACAAAATTGCCATCAAAATAAGCTCTTAACTATGACTTCTAAGGACTCAATAATAATTTAATATTACTCGTGCTAATAATGCCCTGGGTCTATTTTGATTAATTCGAATCGCTGATTCCAGATTCAGTTCAATTACATCTTCCTAAGTATATATGTTTTGCCTCTTCTCTTTTCTATTTTAAGCCATGCTTCATGGTTAGCCTATGCACATGAATATAGATGAAAAGATTGTGTGAACTAGAATCATTTCCAAAAATTTAATGGATATTGCTGCTGTTTGTGGACCATAGTGACATTGATACCTTGTTCAATCTGTGAATATTCCAAATGTAGTGTTTTTGCAGGAATGAGAAATTAAGACTCATTAAACTTTGAAGACACACATCTACATACATTATTTGTGAGATGTCAAAAATAGAGATTTCAACAAATGATAAGATTAAATGTTTATAATATAATTATACTCAGCAAGAAAAATAATTTTGCTGAAACAAATGAGAGAAATATAAGCTGCAAATATGAGGTGTGCAGGAGACAAAGCCAGCTCAATGTACACCAAATGTCTACACTTTATAGCAGAAACTGAAAGATTAGAAGGTATAAAAATGAGGAGAGTAATTCTGGATACTAGAAACAGTGTGTGTGTAGAGGGGTAGAGAATAGGGGGTGGGAGGGAGGCAATCGAGAGGGAAAGAAAAGCAAAACATTTAATGGACACAAAAGTGAAAAATTATCTGTAATGATAATGTATATGGTATTATCTTTGACTGGACTAATATGTAGTATATTCATGCTCAGAAAGTCTATTTCGTATTCTGTAAAAATGTATTATAATTAAATGCAAAAAAAAGAAAGAAAAAATACTGCAAGTGAAGAAGGTTTTACTCTCAAAAGTTTATGTCATCAAAAGAATACTAATAAGGGAACCAGCAGCTAGCGTAATGGCTATGTCGCTGGACTCCCACGTAGTCGACTGCGGTTCGTGTCCGGACCCGGTGGCTTAAAACTCACGCCGGGCGCGTGTGCGTGCGTGCCCAAGATCCCGAGAGGAGAATGGAGGAGAAGGGATTGCGGCGTGACCATCCCCCCTGGGGGGTGATTTCTCGCTTTCTGTCTCTATGTCTCTCTCTGTCTGTCTGGCGAGCGCACGCGCCCTACAGTGAAAAAAACGCCCCAAAAAAAAAAAAAAAAAAGAATACTAGTAAAAATGCCAAAACTATAGCATAATATAAAATGAGATTATTTTATTGAATAAACACCTACCATACATCAGACTAGGCAAATTACTTTATCGTATAATATATATATATATATTTACCTCTTCTAAATTTTAAGAGTTAGAAAACCTAAGGAATAGGCAGATATTATCTCTGTTTTACAGAAAAGGAAACCGTGTCTCACATAAGCTGTGTAAAACACAGCTAATAACAGGAGAATCTGATATCTAGACTAGTAGTTTTCTTGTATTACCTGAAAGATCTTTTCACTACTTGGATGCTATGAGTTTTTCTTTCTTTCTTTTTTAACTATGACCAAAAAATGACTACTTAAAAGATCAGACCTCTAAAAGGTTTCATGATTTCTACTCAAACGTCCTATGTTTACATCATCGAAAGTATACTGGTAAAGAGCCAAAACTATCACAGAATATAAAATGAGATTATAAAAGTAGATTATTCTGAGTTATTTGAAACACTTTCGCATTAAGCTATATAAGTATATTTATCTCTCAACATAGTCTTGAAATGTTTGCTTGTTTTCTTTAGTACTTTATTATTATTATTATTATTATTATTATTATGTGAGAGTCATTGTCCATGTGCACTCACCAGACAGAGACAGAGAAAGAGAGGGAAAGTGAGAACTCGCCCCCTAGAGGCGTTGGCTGTGTCGCAGTTCTTTCTCCTCCAGTCTCCTAGGATTTTGGGCATGCATGCACATGTGCCCAGTGTGAGTTTCAAGCCCCCAGGTCCAGGACTTGAACCAAGGACAGCCATGTGGAAGTTCAGTGCTTTAATCACACACCTCCTGCTGGCCCTTGAATTATTCTATACAGTGTTAGAAACATGGCAGGCAAAGAGCCTGTTTAACTAATTGTCAAATGAGAAATCTATATCTCTCCTAGTAATCAAAATACTCCTTTTGAAATGAATGAGAAAGTAAAAAGAGAGACGATAATGTTTACCATCCCACCCACCATGTTAAAATCCAGAGCAAACAAATCAGTTTCTTACTAAAGCATTTTGTTTTAATGACAGAGGGTTTAGGTGCTGATGGTACTACATTTCTGTTTTCTAATAAAACTCACAGTTTACATATAACAGCTATCATATTCTCAATTGACAAAAATTCACTCTTGCCATTTTAATAACATATACTGCATTTATTTTCATCTTATTCCTTTCTATTTATTTTAAAAGAATTATTTATTATTATTATGATTATTTAACTTGCATTCACCAGAGAGAGAGAGAGTAAGTGAAAGTTAGTCACAAGATCTGGGACTCAAACTACAGTCTGCTATGTGGGAGTCCAGCGTATTAACTACCAGACCGCCTACTGGTCCTCATCTCATTCCTTTCATAAATTATGTAGATTAATGGTGTTTGTTGTTTCCCCTTTGTACAACATTGTGACCATATGTATTAAATTGACCACAGGCCAAGTCAACAGTGTAA
Source organism: Tupaia belangeri chinensis (assembly GCF_000334495.1). Lineage (NCBI taxonomy): Eukaryota > Metazoa > Chordata > Mammalia > Scandentia > Tupaiidae > Tupaia > Tupaia belangeri. The sequence goes on from NW_006205935.1 coordinate 82,959, forward strand.
TATAATTCTTCAGACAAATTACTAAAAGATATTTTAGGTTAAAAGGACATATAGACATGTTCAATAATCTAAACTCTTACAATAAGTAAACTCAGTCATTGAAATTGACATGGCCATGATTCTACAAAGAATGAGGCCAATGATATAACTAAAATAATGTCTAATTAATATTTAGTAACTCTGCTCTTGACATTCTTATATTTTATTAAAAGTGAACCGATCCTTGATTAGGATTGAATTCTGAATCAAAGTTTGCAAACTTCTTTTACTTAATTGATCTAAGAAGTTTATTAAACAGAGAACTCAGAAATTGGTTTTTCCAAAACTTGGAAAAATTTGGAAGGCATTCTTATGAGCAGAGGATTAAAAGATAACTTCTTCAGCTCCAAAACCATTTGACTTCACTTTATGAAAGCAATAAATTACTAGACACTTATGTCATTTTTTTTTTCAGTTTCCTTCCTTCCTACTTTCCATTCTACAAAAACATTAAGTCAACACAAATTAAAGTGTACCTGTTGGAAGAGGTACTGCCAATTCTTCTTTCGTGGAATGATGGGAGAGCAGACAATTTTTTGTAAGCACAATGTCATCAAGTGCGATATCACCTTGGTGGCCTTGCCCGACCCTTCCTTCGAATTTCATTTGGAAGTCTTCAACCCCAAACAGTGACAGTTCTTTCCTCCGCCAGAAATTGCCTTGTTCCACAGTGAGGTTAAGTAGGACTTTGGTTTGGTTTGAGACTGACACCTGGAGCAAAGTGAGGGCTCCAATACCATTTCCATACAGGTGATAATGAAAAATGATCTGTAGTCAAGAATAGGAATATTACACATAATTAGAACAATGAGTCCCGTTTTATTTTCAATTATATCACATTGCAATATTCTATCATTCTGTGAGCACTTTAACACTGAATGAAGTCAGGTCAGATATTGTGATATAAGGAAGATGGCACATTGAGGATCAAATAGACCTATAATAGAGGGATCAGCAGATGGCGTGGTGGGGAAGGGTGCTAGACTCCCACATGTTCGACTGCAGTTCTAGTCTCAGACCTGGCAGCTTGCTTTCTTACTCTCTGTCTCTCTCTCTCTCTCTCTGGTAAAAATTAAAATAAATAAGTAAATTAAGTTAAATAAAATTAATTCTTTAAGTTTTTAAAAAAATAGACCTGTAATAGGAAAAATGAACTGAGTTTACTTTCTGTGACATTTAAAAGGAGAACTCCTTGATAATCTCTTAAAACCCACTGTAAAATGGATAAAATATCATTAAATAGCAATACGTTTTATAAAAAAAAACTTTTTGTGATTAAGGAAGAGGAAGAAATAAAGATCATTTTCAACCTTATGAAACTTAAATCATTTTCTTCCAGAAAAAAGAATACTCTCTTCCTTTTTCTACCACATTCTAATATATGAAACAAATTTTCACATTTTCTGTAAGATCCTCAGAGCTCCATTATATAAAGCAAAATCACTAGAACAGCAATTATCCCAATATTACTGGGAATGCTAGAAATGAGGCTTAGAAGAGCTGTTTGGGAGTTTTTCCCTGATTAAAAATTAATAAAAGTACTTTCAAGGATTAACACTGCAGTGTTTCAAAAATGGAGTTTACTGGATTTTTAGTGATTGTTACACAGCAGGAGCAAGTCAGGGAAAATTATTGGAGAAAGAATAGTGCAAGTTAGAAACAACAGGCATTCAGAGACTTCACATTTTAGTCTTGCCATTTGTGTGAAGGAGGAAAAGCAGGTACAGTGGGTGACTGTCACACAAGACAATGGCATGACTGAAACACCAGCACTCATGTATATCATAGTTTAGAAAAATTAATACGACTAAAGGGTAAAACACGCTATTAAATAATACAGGTAGAACATTATGTCAAAAATCATCAATTACGAATAGTGAGATACGTGGCACCAACAGATGGGATGATGATTACATCACTGGATTCCCACATAGCCGACCACGGTTTAAGTCTGGGTCTCTGCAGCTTAAAACTCATGCTGGGCACATGAGCATTGTGTGCACAAGATTCCAAGAAGAGAATGGAGGAGAAGGGACTGTGGCATGGCCATCCCCTCAGGGGGTGATTTTTCACTTTCTGTCTCTCTCTGTCTCTTCAGCAAGCAAATATGCCCTATAGAAAAAAAATCTCTCTCTTTAGGATATCTTCTAAAGAGAGAGAGAGCATGCACTATGTAAAGTGATTACCCAGATTTCCTAGCTGATGAAACCTTTACATATTTATTTAATTTTTTTGTTTTTAAGAGTTTTTTTTTTTTGCCTTAGGGCATGTGAGCTCACTGGAGAGAGAGACACAGTGAGACAGAGAGTAAGAAACCATCCTCTAGGAGGGATGGTCATACATAATCCCTTTCCCTCTATTCTCTTCCTGGGATATTGGACACACATGTACATGCACCTGGCACAATTTTCAAGCCCCTGGCTCCAAGATTTGAACCAAGATCAGCCATGTGGGAGTCCAGTAACATAACCACTATCACCTGCTGGCCCTCAAGTATTTAGTCTATGGTCCCCAAATCCTCTTGATTAACCATTCTAACATGAGCTCTATGACTGCAGTGAATCATCCAGGAACTGGATGAAAGCTCAGCGTCATGATTCATCCAAGTGAGAACCCTGCAGGGCCTGGGCCAGGGTCTTGGCAGCATCTACAGATGTACAGGAAGCTGATCCAGTGGCGTCACAGCTTCTGTGCAGATTTCTTGCAGCCATAGACATGATCTGTCCAACTTGGCCTTTGTCCTCTTATTCATATAACGAGTATGAGACATGTTTTATATATTAGTAAATTATCCTCTCTATTGTTCAGGTCATTTTCTGAACAACACCATCAGGTTAACATGCAAGCGAATGTGCCAACATCTCCCTGTCTAGGGAGAACACCCAAGGACAACATACCCTAATCACAGGGCAAGGAGAGTGGAAACGTCGGCTAAGTGTTTCCCAAAGAGGTGTGTTCACTGAACATTTCAGTGACTCAGAATTCTTATGTCTTATTTACCAATCTTTAAAAAGACAAAAAAAAAAAAAAAAGAAAAGAAAAAAGAAAAAAGCAGCAGCCCAATTTGCTGAAAGGTATTCGACAAGGTGAAGGGACAAAGATGATTTTCATGAAAATTTGGGAGGTCACTCTGCTTACTTGATAAAGATTTTTTTATATGAGAAATCAAACCATTCCCAGTGTGACCTTTCCTTACTCCTTTGTATTAAATCTATATCATAAATATTCATAAAATGAACCACTCATCATTAATTTTTTGACATTTCTACTAGGCATATTTCATTATTCGCACACACATATTTTAAAAAGTGGGAACTATAATTTTGGAACCGAAGGAAAAATAGAAGTGGATGAAATCTAGAAGAGGATGAAATCCTTAGTCACATTAAAAGAAAAAACTGCACATTTTCAGAGGAAGTATAAAAGCTTAGAAGTCAAATTGAAATTTTATAAATTTCATGTTTAATTTCTAAGACTAACACTAATGTGTGATTTTCAAAATACTGATATATACAGCTAGAATTACAGATTCAAATTCAGCATCTGTAAAATCTTGTGTATTTGAATTTTATTTTTGAGAAAGCATAAAGTAATTCAGAAATTAGCAAAAAGTAGAAAAATATCACATCTTATTAAAACTTGAGTTTTCCAACTTAATCAAATACCGTTTAATACTCTATAGGATTTGTTACTTCTAGATCGCTGACAGAGCTTTCTCTCCAAAATACTTATCTGCACAGAAAATTCTTACTATCTGAGAGATAATCAACGAAATCAAGATGAGATAGAAGCATTCCTAAGACAAACTAAGGGTTTAGTGCATATCGAGACTATCAGATGTTGAAGGCTGGCCGCTTTGTCTCCCTCTCAGGATTATTCCGCCCCCACCTCTTTGCCCATGTAGAAAAAGATATTTCAGATTAATATAATTTGAAGACAATGTATTAGGTTTAGGTCATATAACTGTCTCCCAGACTGACCTGATCTTCTAACACTGCTCTGGAAATAACTCACTTTCCTTTCAGAGTCCAAATTTTGGGGAACATCCTACTCAGAATAGTAAGATCTTAAGGAGATTGCATTTCTCATTGTAAATATAAATAAATTTCATGTGTTTAGGTATCAGTTTCTTTGTTTTTTTTTTTTTGAGACATTTTTGCTATAGGGCACATGCACTCACCAGAAAGAGAGACAGAGAGACAGAAAGCAAGAGATCACCCCCTAGGGGAGATGGTCACGCTGCAATTCCTTCTCCATTCTTCTCTGAGTTTTGGGCACACATGCAAATGCACCTGGAGTGAGTTTCAAGCTGCCTGGTCCAGGACTTGAATTGTGATCAGTTATATGGGAGTCCAGCGACATAACCATTATGTCATCTGCTGGTCCCCCTACAGCAACATTCTTATGAAGTCATAGGTGAGTGCTTAATTTATATTATTGGGTTGTTAGAAAAGTCATGTCATATTTTTTTCTATGTTCTTCTATGCAAAAGTGTGTCATGACTTTTCTGACAATCCAATGTGTGGTGTGTAAAGCTCATTTTAGTTCCTAGCCTGGCTGACTCAAATCTTTTATGGACTATACCCAATCAAGCAAACAATAAAGAAAAGAAAGTGGAAACCCTGACATAGTTGTAATCATAAAATGAGGCTGTTTGGCCCAAAGAGTTATACAACTCTATTTATACTTTTCACACTCCACAGATGTTTTCTGAAATTTTCACAGGCCGGGCCAGCAGATGGCATGGTAGTTAAGGCGCTGAAGTGTTGACTGCAGTTCAAGTCCCAGACATGGTAGCCTGCTTTCTCTCTCTATCTCTCCCTGGTGAGTACACATGCCCTATAGCAAATTTTAAAATAATAATAATAATGATAAATAAGATTAAATAAATAATTCTTAAAAAAATTCTTTTCATTATCTAAGGCCCAAATCATCTTTTTTTTTTTCCTGCCTAAAGAAATTTTACTTTTGTAGAACCAAGTTCAGTCATTCCTTTTTCATGAAGACTTCTTCATCCATTTTATTGTGGCTCTAACTATCTCTAATATATGATATTTAATGATACACCGGCTGCTATTGTTTATTTATTCTGTTGGTAAACTTTCCATCATTCATTAGATATTAAACTCCTTAAGGGAAATCAACTGGTATTTTACTTGTTATGTATTATCCATGGCTCTGAATAACAACCACAGAGTTTTTCAATCGTTTCCAAAATTCCATGGAATTTATATGTAGGATAAATTTTTCCAACACTTTTAACCACTCTTTTCTTTCATTCTTTCTCTTTTCCCTTCTTCATTTATGGCAAGTGGAATAAATTCAGACTTAGCTGTGGTCTGGTCCCAGCCATTTTAGTTGATCAGTATTTGACTTTATCACAGTAGCTCACAGTATTTTTGGTTCTCCCCATACCTTGCAGTTTTTGCTTCTCTTACTTATCACCGGGCTTGAAATTCTGGCTGCTCTCATGGGCTGCTGTGGGAACAAACTCTTTATAAAGATGTAATGACCCGATGAATTCCCCAGGGTGTGGTCTGCAGCTGGCTCTGTGCCGACTACAGTGGGAATGCCACTAGCTTTCAGACTCCAGTCAAAATCATCATCCTGTTCCTGTTTCCAGGAACAAAGATCAAATTCAAAATCACAGCGTTCACTGGAGGCACCTGGAAGACATTTTCAAATTTATGTTAGAGAGAGAAAGGACTTTAGATAACTTTAAAGCATGTAATTCAAAATTCCAGTGATCTTGCTGTATCACATAACAGGTGAGCGAAACCTTACAATACTTTTCCTACGGAAACATTTAAATAGGATATTTCAGTTTGTTATACGCAACTATTTTCATGCTTATGTCAGTTTCTTCAAAAATCTGGTCCCAGTCTCCCAGCAGTTGACATAATGGCTATGTTGCTGGACTCCCATGTAGTCTACCACGGTTCGAGTCCCAGATCCAGTGGCTTAAACTCACACTGGGCACATGTGCGTGCATGCCCAAGATCCTGAGAGGAGAATGGAGGAGAAGGGATTGTGGTGTGGCCATCCCCCCCAGGGGGTGATTTCTCTCTTTCTGTCTCTCTGTCTCTCTCTGTTTTTCTGGCAAGTGCATGCACCCGATAGCAGAAAAACAGAAAATTAAAAAAAAAAAAAACTCTCCCTAAATAAATAAATAAATAAATAATAAAGACGTTCATCCAAAAGGATGAATTAAAAAGAAATAAAATCTGGTCCTAGTCTCTAATTCGATGAGAACATATTTTAGCATCACACACATTTTCCTGCTCTAAACACTTATTTAGCCCATGTAATGTATTTCTACTCTTTTCTCATCTCATGTCTTGGTAGAGAGAATTAAGAACATATATTATTCTGCAATACAGTTTAGCTTAAGAAATTTTTTGTTTTTGTCCAAAGCAAAAGCTATTATTAATCATTATAATTATGTTTAGAACAGTTTCTTATTTTTAGAGATGAGAAAATCGTGAAACAAAAGTACAGTAAATGGCATGATATTTTGAATTAATTTATCGTAATGAACTGCAGAAATCAGACATGTTAGTTTGCTTTAAATACCAAACTATCTTTTAGGTGTTCTTCTAAATATTTATTACTAACATTGCTTACATTGTCTTTTCTTCTATTTCTAAGATAGTAGGGATTACATACACATCTCTTCATAATATTGCAAAAAAATTATAAAGCTAACAATGGTAGTGAAGATTTTTTTTTTGGAGAGGTTTTTGCTATAGGGCACATGCGCTCGCCAGACAGACAGAGAGAGACAGAGAGACAGAAAGCGAGAAACCACCCCCTCCCCCAGGGGAGAAGGGGGGAAGGCCACACCACAATCCCTTCTCCTCCATTCTCTTCTTGGGATCTTGGGCACACATGCACATGTGCCCAGTGTGAGTTTAAGCCACCGGGTCTGGGACTCGAACCGCGGTTTACTACATGGGAGTCCAGCGACATAGCCATTATGCTAACTGCTGGTCCCGGTAGTGAAGATGTTATAAAATACTGCAGTGATAAGAAATCATACCTTACATACTTAGAACACTTTTGATATGCTTTATTTTTAAGTATATATGCATGATTTTTTTTTTTTTTTTGGAGAGGTTTCTGCTATAGGACATGTGCGCTCACCAGACAGACAGAGAGAGACAGACAGAAAGCAAGAAATCACCCCCCAGGGGGGATGGCCATGCCACAATCCCTTCTCCTCCGTTCTCCTCTCGGGATCTTGGGCACGCATGCACAAGCGCCCAGCGTGAGTTTTTTAGGCGTGAGTTTTTTAAGCCACCGGGTCCGGTACTCGAACTGCGGTTGACTACATGAGAGTCCAGCGCATAGCCACTACGCTAACTGCTGGTCCCATATGCATGATCTTGTATAAAACCTGTGATTTATTTTTGATCATAGAATGATAAAATATGGTGTTTAGATTTCTTTGGTAACAATACTTTATTATTAAGTTCTATTTGTATATTGTAATTAAAATGAAAATCTGTAAAATCATAATTACCTGTGAGACAGTGTCCAAAAACTAAAAATATTTGAAAAGAAATAGTTGTATTATGTCAGTGCCTCTTCAAATAAAGATTTCTCAAGTAAAAGAAGATCATTTGCAAAATTGCTCTAAAATTTTCGGGTAATTTTATCTAAATTAGAGCTAGAATGATCTTGCCATTAAAACACTCAGGGATCTGTTCTCTAGTGCACTGGCCAAAACACGGTAGGTAAACAATCCTGTAGAGTCATGCCAGTCCTAGATGAAGCATCTATTTTATTCCTTAGAAACCTTAAAGAATGTCTAAGTTCTTGGTTCAGGCTCTGTGGCATAATTGGTGGTATGACAGACTACAGAGCTGGAAGCCACCTGCTGAGCCCTACCTGGTCACCTGAAAACACTGGGTGTGTGCACGTGACCCAGGATCCCGGGCTGGAGGATTAGTAAAAAAGGATTATGATGTAACTGTGCTCCATGGACGGTGATAATCATTTATTCATTCTCTCTCTTCCTTCTGCACAATGTACATGCTATATTATAGGGGGGGGATGAATTTCCTAATTCTGATGTGCTTAGCATCAAAACAATAATTTTTCTTTATGGATGCATTCTTTGCTCTTTTTTTTCTATTTCCAAGTGGTGCATGTGCTCACTGGAGAGACCGAAAGAGATAGGGAGAGATAAGGGGCTTTGTGTCCCATGGGGTGAAGTCACACTGCAATCACTTCTCCATTTCTGCATTCTGTTGGGACTTCGGAAAGGTATTCATACATGCCTGGAGTGTTTTTCAAGTCAATGGGCCAAGATTTGAACCATACTCAGCTATGTAGGATCTGGCTCCCTTGACCACTAGGCTGTAGAGCTGGCCATATGGATACATTCTTACAGTTATCACAACTGACATGTTGTTTAAATGGACATAATCAACACTATGTCCTTCACAGTCAATGAGATGAACACACACAGATTTTTACTGTTATTTCTATACTATGTTAATATAGAAATAATGTTAGGGTATATGAGACTACTAAAATAAATAACTTTTTTTTTTTTTTTTTTTTTTTTTAGGTTTTTGCCATTAGTGCACATGCTCTCACTGGAGAGAAACAGAGAAATCATTCTTCTGGGGAGATGACTTTGCCACAATCCATTCTCCTCCATTCTCCTCTCAGGATTTTGGGTATGCATACAAAGACAGCTGGTGTGATTTTCAAGCTGCCAGGTCTGGGACTTGAACTGCAGTTGGCCATGTAGGAGTCCAGAGCCTTAACTACCACATCACCTACTGACCTGAAAGCTAATTTTATATTTCCTAGCAAGAAACTTATGTAATAATTTTTTAAAAAGACTTTAAATTATTTTTAGCTTTCAAAGAACTAAAAAAAATGGCAAATTTTAAGAAAGCATCAAGATGAATATGCTTCTTTATATGGTTTAATTTAACAGGCTAATATGGATTTCTAGTGCTTTCAAGGACAGAGAATTTTTCTGTCATAATTTTGTCATCAAACCAGCAAGATGATATTCTATCCAATCACTAATTCAGTTTTAAAATTATATCAGAGGGGCTAGTAGGTGGCACTCTGGGCTAGTTGGGGCACTAGACTCCCACATGGCCTACCATGGTTTGAGTCCCAGACCTGGTGGCGTGCTTTCTCACTTTCCCTCTCTCTCTCTCTCTCTCTGTCTCTGTCTCTCTCGTGAGTACACATGCCCTAGTGTAAACCTAAAATAATAACAATAATAATAAATGACTTTAAAATTATATTAGAAACAGGATTATGCCTACCAAAGACCATCTGCCCAGACTTCACCCTCCTGCCCCCGAGATCTAGTCAGGAGTCAGACTAGAGCACCCTACATATTTTCTCTGTCTTTCTACATCTCTATTTTTAATTAAAATTTTTTTTTTAAACTTCTCAGCTCACTGCCTCTCTTTTGTCTTCCTAATTCCTACCTTCCCCCCTCCCCCATAGGACAAGCCAATCAGTAGCCATCTATATTTGAGTTCTGAGTGGACCCATTCACTTGGTGTGCTAGCGTGCTGCGCAGTATTAATTTTTTTTTTGAGAGGTTTTGCTAAAGGGCGCGTGCGCTCGCCAGACAGACAGAGAGAGACAGAGAGATAGAAAGCAAGAAATCCCCCCCCAGGGGGGATGGCCATGCCACAATTCCTTCTCCTTCATTCTCGTCTCGGGATCTTGGGCACACACGCACACACGCCCGGAGTGAGTTTAAGCCACCAGGTCCAGGATTCGAACCACGGTTGACTACGTGGGAGTCCAGTGACATAGCCATTACGCTAACTGCTGGTCCCTGCGGTATTAATTTTTTGACAATTTTTTTCTTTTTTATTGTTTTTGTCTTTTTTTCTCTTCTCTGTTTTTGTTGTTGTTGCTGCTGTTTTTTTTTTTTTTTTCCTATCCCTTTTCCTTTTCTTTTTACCTTCCTTTTCTGCTCAAACTCCACATACTGATTTTCTAGACAGGTCTAGGTGCTCTATAGCCAAATATCTGAATACTTTTAGGGTCAAATTAATCCTCAATTTTCATTGAATCGGCTGTGCAAAGGGTTAAAAACAGTACTGTTTACAGACTGCAGGTCACCTCCCCCTACATTCATCTCAATGTTCAGATTTAACTCCAAAAATTAGGAAAAATGTGTGATCCATCAAATGACCAGAAACCACCACAGAGGTACAAGAAATATGAGATACCAAGAAAATCTCTCTCCTCTAAGAGAAAAGAATAACTCCTCTTCCTCCACAGAGAATACAAGGGAACTCATGAAAATGTCAGATAAAGAATTTAAAATATTCATAGTGACAAAGCTAACAGAGATGCAAGAGAATAAAGACAATGAACTCCAGAAGATGCAGGAGAAAAGAGACACTAAGTTGAGGGTGTCCTTTCACAATCTGAAAGAGGAGATACAGGAAATCAAAACTTTCCTGGACCATATCAAAAGGAGATTAGATCATGCAAAAGATTGACTCTCAGATGTAAATATAGAACCTCTGACCTAGAAAAATTCATCAAAAAGACTCAGAAAATAATGAAAAAAAATGAGAATAACAGGGACCAGCAGTTAGAGTAATGGCTATGTTGCTGGACTCCCACGTAGTTGACCACGGTTCGCATCCTGGACCCGGTGGCTTAAAACTCACGCCAGGCACGTGTGCATGTGTGCCCAGGATCCCAAGAAGAGAATGGAGGAGAAGGGATTGTGGCGTGGTTGTCTCCCCTGGGGTGAGGGATTTCTCGCTTTCTGTCTCTCTGTCTCTGTCTGTCCAGTGAGTGCACGTGCCCTATAGCGAAAACCTCTCCAAAAAAAAGAGAATAACATATGAATAATTCTAGATATCATTAAATGCCCAAACATCCAGATCATCGGTATCCCAGAAAGTGAAAAAACTAATAAAGGTATTGATAATCTATTCCATAAAATCTTGGAAGAAAACTTTCCAAACCTAGAGAGGCATTCAAATATCCAGACCTGAGAAATACAAAGGACCCCACATAGAATCAATCTAAGAAGACCTTCCTCCAAGCACAGCAGAGCCATATTGACTAAAACCACAGAGAAAAGATACTAAATTTTGCAAGAGAGAAATGTCAAGTTACTTTCAAAGGACATATCATAAGGCTAATGTTGGACCTCTCATTAGAAATAATGCAAGCAAGGAAAGAATGGGAAAATATATTCAAAGTGTTAAATGAAAAACAATTTCAACCAAGAATACTATACCCAGCAAAATTATCCTTCATATGGGAAGAGAAGACAAGAACATTCTCAGATAAACAAAACCTGAAAGAATTTATCAATACCTGACCACCTCTATGGGAAGTCCTGAAGGGAGTGCTATACCAGGAAAACTAAAGTCAGATGCACAGGGATAAGAGTACAAAAAACAACCAAAAGAATGGCCAGCCTAGTGGTAGGGACAAGTCTAGAGTTGAATGTTAACTTCCAGAGTTTAAATGGAAAGATCAGACCACAGTAACACTGCAAATTCAATAGAAGAGAAATTAATTACATGAGTCTAAACTAGTTAAATCGAATATTTTTCTTTACTTTAGACTAAAACATTACTGATTTTCTTTGATTCTTTGATTGCCATATTTAAAAATTTTGTCTTCTTTTAAAAGGCTGACAGGTTCATCTACCTACTATTTAAACTAAATCCTTTTCCCTGGCTTTAAGTTTTGAGCAAATTTTTCTTAATATTTTTTTTTATTTTGATCTATTAAAACTAAAATTGTTTTTCTTAAAATAAAAAATGCATTAAAAATCCCTATTAATACCTATTTAATGACTACAGTAAGCTATATAGCCCTAGTTAGGTGCTACTTTATAGTATGTTCACTTTACTCACTGAGGTGTATGCCTAAAGTCAGACATATGCTCAGAAACATGTATATATTTCTGTGCTTAGCTGTACTTGCTATCAAAAGTTTTTAAATTAATTAAGATATTTAGTGAATCAATTAAATGTGGAAAAAAAAGGGCAAGGAAAAGAGCTGTGCATACCAGAGACAGTGTGGGATTAGGTAAGCAATAGGCATAGGGTGAGAGGTAGGGAATCAAGGGAACAATTAACAAAAAATGATAAGATATGTGGTTATATCCTGATTAAGCCAATATACAATGTGTTCTGGATGGAAAATCTCATTTTGTGTACTGTATTGATGTACAGTGAATGACTGTAAATAAATAAATAAATATTAGAAACAGATTTTATATTCCTTTCTAGACTAGACTATATTTCTTTTTAAAAATGTTTAAAATAATTATTTATTTATTTCCATTTGTTATTGTTAATTTTTTTTTTCTTTATTTGACGAGAGAGAAAGAGAGAGAAAGGGAAAGTGAGAAAGCAAGATACCAGGTCCGGGACTTGAACCATGGTTGGCCATGTGGGAATCCAGTGCCCTTATCCCCCCCACTACCTGCTGGCCCCTAGACTATAATTCTTACAACCTATTTTAGATCAGGATGTTAAGATTCTTCTAAGTATCCTGTCAGAAAATTGGGAAATATAGCTCAATAAAATAATAATGAACTCCAACTATTGAGCATCTAGTTTAGAAACTCAACTATTGTCTGGGGACCAGTCCAGGAGCACGGTGGTTAAGTGCAGAGGAGGCCAGATCCTATATGGCTAGCATAAGGTTTGAGTCACAACACCACAGCTTGAAAAATACACTCAGTATGCCTGCATGTGCCCAAGATCCTAACAAAACAGAGAATCGGAGGAGGAAAAGGGATCACAATGAAACCAAGCCATTGATGATTTCTTTCTCTCTCTCTCTCTTCTACATGTGCATACATCTTCTGACATAGAAAGAAAAAAAAGAGAGGACCGGAGAGGAGAAAAGAAAAGAAAGAAAGAAAAAAAAAACATAAAATGAAGGAAGTAATTCAGTTATCTTTGTGTTGGAAAATTCAGCAGCCTATGAGGACCAGATTACCATGTAGACCAGTACCTAGAGAGGTCATTTGTACATGTTTTTCTCTATGCTAGAGAAAAACAAATTTTAGCTATTTTTTCTTTTTTTTTTCTTTTAAATCATAGAAACACAGTTAAATGCTTGCTTCAGCAGCACATATACTAAAACTGGAATGATATAGCAAAGATTATCATGGCTCCTGCACAAGGATGACATGCAAATTCATGAAGTGTTCCATATTTTTTCTCACAAGACTGACTGGTTCAAGTCTCAGACCTGGTGGCTTGAACCTCATGCTGAACGTATGTGTGTGCATTACCAAAATCCTGAGAGGAGAATGGAGGAGAAGGAATTCCCTCAAGAGGGTGATTTCTCACTTTCTGTCTCTCTGGTGATTGCACGTACCCTATAGCAAAAATCTCTCAAAAAAAAAAAAAAAAGGAAGAAGAAGAAGAAGAAAGAAACACAGGTAAATAAATCTGTACCATGTAAATCATATATTTCCTTTGATGTTTTGTATAGTTTTGAAGATAGGTTTCCTTGGAAAGTTTTATTTTAACGTATCAGTAGGGAAAACAGAACAAGAGGTCATAAGTTGTTTGAATTTCACATCACTGTGGTGAGAAGGGACAACTTGTAATTTCCTATTCCATGATTTCCCGTAAGTGCCGGGTGACAAAAGCAGCATAGTCCTCTGAACAGATGACAATTCCTGGCATTCCATGGTGCAATTAATGCCAGCACTGGATGGGTATGTCATCAGGAAGAAAATGATCGCCTTTGTCTATAGCGGTATCATCAATCAAACCACTTCCCACCTGTCCACATGCTATAATTTGTCCATTGATCATTATGTTTATAAGCATAAATTCTGACTCATTTAAAAAGACATCATTTGAAAGACTATAACTTAATTTCTTTTAAGATCCTAAAATCAAATTTCTAAAATTACGATCTCACCATTCTACTCATGTATTCATTCAGTATAGATTTTTGAGTCTATTCTATGAATCATGCACATTTAGGAAGATAGGATACAGACTTGGAAAAGGAGTCCACTATACTGAACATAATGTGTGTCACATATGAGTAGAGTAGATATTATTGACCTGCCCTCGATCTGAATGGAAAAAAATTCCATTGTTTCCTGTGTTAATTTAATAGGTTATCTTTACCATGTTAAAGTAATAATTTGCATTAGAAATAGGCCCTTAACTTAATTATTTTCAGTATCTATCAGTTTATTATAATCCTTTTCAGTGATTTGGTTAATTAATAGATTGTTACACCAAAACTCTTTTTTTTTTTTTTTTTTAATTACTGTAGGGGATATGCACTTGTTAGAGAAAGAGAAAGCACCCCTAGTGCAGGGAGTGGCCACATTACAATTCCTTCTTGAGCCTCCTCTTGGGATTTTGGGCATGCATGCACACATGCCTGGCATGTTTTCCAACCGCTGGTCTGGGATTTGTCCATGTAGTCAGTCATGTGGGATCTAGCCACCTTAACCAACATGCCGTTGGCTGGCCCTGAAACATTCTTAAACTGCTGTGAGATCTTCATCTTCAAGTACATGATATAACTTTTATATTACTGAATTTAGCTTGCTAGTATTTTAAACTTTTGTACATCTATATTCACAGGGAGTGTGAACTACAGCTCTCTTTTCTCATTTTTGGAAGCTTCATTATCAGTGATATATTAGCTTCATGAAATAACTTCTATCATTTCATATGGTTGGGATAGTTTCTTTGGGCATTATCAGTTCATTAAAATTTGATAGAATTCAGCAGTATCTATCCCAGGAGACAAAATTGGAGGATGTTAGTTGATGACTTTATTTGGTAGTTAATGGTCTATTCAGGTTTTCTACTTCGTTAGTTAATTTTGATAATTTTCTCTTAGGGAATTAACCATTTCATTGACAGTCCCAAACCAGAGAAGTTATTAGTCTCATGTGGTTATTAGTTTCCTTTTAGCAAAGCTGCATTTATTTGTAATTTTTCTTCGTTTTTAAAACTAGTAAGAGGTAGAACTTTATTATCTGAAATGTTCTGTTTTCCAAGTTAGTAGTTCTTCCTGATTTTCTTTTTCTTTTTTGAGAGATTTTTGCTATAGGGCACATGTGCTTGCCAGAAAGACAGAGACAGAGAGACAGAAAGCAAGAAATCACCCCCCCTCCGGGGGAATGGCCACGCCACAATCCTTTCTCCTCCATTCTCCTCTTGGGATCTTGGGCACGCACCCGGCGTGAGTTTAAGCCACTGGGTCTGGGACTCGAACCGCGGTTGGTTGCATGGGAGTTCAGCAACATAGTCATTACGCTAACTGCTGGTCCCGTCTTCCTGATTTTCTTAACACTACTTTATTTTCTATAATGTTTTTATTTATAAATATCTTCAAACTTACAGAAAATTTGAAAAGATAGCAAGTATCTCCCAACTACTCTTTAATCCAATTTATAAAAGTTTATATTTTTCCTATTTGCTCCTTATATGCATATGTGTATACATACACACATATATGTATATATATCTATACACACACACACACACACACACACACACACACACACACATTTTCAGAACAATGTGAAGGTAAATTGGAGACCCCTGCCATGTAATCAACAAACACTTCCAAGTAACCTCAGTTAAATCACAAAGCCAGGCTATATAGCATTAGTGTCCTGTTATCTAACCTACAGTCCATATTTAATTTTACCAATTACCCTAATTATGGTCTTTATGTTTCTCCTGGGTCAGGATCCAAACCAGGATCACACATTGCATTTAGTTGCCACTAATCTGTCGTCACTCCATCTGCGAGAGTTCTCCATTCTTTTTCTTTCTTAGCCTCAATGTGTGCGATGAGGACAAGTCAGTTATTATAGAAAGAACACTTGAATTTGGGTCTGAGTTATCCTAATGATTAAGTTGTGCGTTTTAGCAGGAATACTAAAATAAAACTAAAAATATACATTCTCAGCACATCATATCAAGAGACACAATATTGGGACCAGCAGTCAGCATAATGGCTATGTCGCTGGATTCCCATATAGTTGACCATGGTTTGAGTCCCAGACCTGGTGGCTTAAACTCATGCTGGGCATGTGTGCATGCGTGCCCAAGATTCTAAGAGGAGAATGGAGGAAAAGGGATTGCGGCGTGGCCATCCCCCCAGGGAGTGATTTCTTACTCTCTATCTCTGTCTGGTGAGCACGCCCTATAGGGGGAGCCCCCCCTATAAAAAAAACCCCCAAAAAAAAAAAAAAAAAAAAAAAAAAGAGAGAGAGAGAGAGAGAAAGAGAGAGAGACACAATATTGATTTATACTAATAGCCATGGTGCTTACTTTGAACATCTGGTATAGTGGAGTTCGTTTTATCTCCCCACTATAAAATTATGCTTTCACTTTTAATTAATGATTAATTTGGTGGCCAGCAGGTAGTGTGGTGGTTTAGCTGCTCTATTTCCACTTGGCCCACCATGGTTGAAGTCCCAAACATGGTGGCTTGAAAATCATGCTGGGCACATGAGCCTGTGTGGCCAAAATCACAGGAGAATTTGTGATTTGCCTAATTTGGATTTTTATTATGGTCTAATTTGATTTTTGTAGGTGACTAGTTGCACCTATTCACTCTGGGTTGGAACTTCAACGTGTCCCTGAAATTACGTAGCATCTTGGAATTACATAGCATCCTCAAATTATGTAGCCTCTAAAACGGTGGTTCCCTAACCTTCTTAGCATCAGGGACTGGTTTTATGGAAGACAGTTTTTCCACAGATCAGGGAGGGGCGATGATTTGGGGATAACTCACACTCATTACATTTATTGTACACTCTATTTCTAGTATCATTACATTGTAATATGTAGTGAAATAATTATATGACTCAGTAATTTAGTATTTGCCGCCACTCCCCAGGGCTACCATCACTGCCTGAGCTCCACCTCAGGTCTACAGACATTAGATTCTCATAAGAAGCACCCAACCTAGGGACCAGCAGTTAGCGTAATGGCTATGTCGCTGGACACCCACGTAGTCGACCACGGTTCATGTCCCGGACCCGGTGGCTTAAAACTCATGCCGGGTGCATGTGCGTGTGTGCCCAAGATTCCTAGAGGAGAATGGAGGAGAAGGGATTGCGGCATGACCATCCCTCCTGGGGGGTGATTTCTCGCTTTCTGTCTATGTCTCTGTCTGTCTGGCGAGTGCACGTGCCCTATAGCGAAAACCTCTCCTAAAAAAAAAAAAGAAGCACCCAACCTAGAGCTCCTGCATGTGCAGTTCACATTCTCCTATGAGAATCTAATGTCCTGGCTGATCTGACAGGAGGTGGGGCTCAGGTGACAATGCAAGCCACGGGGAACAGCTGTAAACACACCTGGAGCTTCCCTAGCTGGAGCTCTGCTCACATCCTGCTGTGCACTGGGTTTCTTACAGGACCCAAAGTGGAACCCGTCCATGGCCCCAGAATTGCAGACACCTGCCCTAGAGTAAACTATTCAGCTCTCAGCGCTGCCTTAAGTCATCAGGCCCCAAGAGGTCTCATGTGCATGTGCAGTCCACCACTCAGGCAGCCTTGCTGCTCAACTCTCTTTTCTCAAGTACTCAGCCACTTTAGAAGTCTGAACTATTGGCACTGCTACTATTTGGGGGCTCTATCTCTGCTCTATGGCCTAAAAATTGCCGCAGGCAGAAGTCTTTGACAATCAGGAGACAATTGGGAAGCTCACCTTTTGTATTCTCATCGTTCAGAAATCACCATCCTAGACCACCAGTTCTTTAATGCCTGAAAACTCATCCCTCAGGTCTTATGTCCTTTTTGGAGTTGTTTTCTACCATTGACAAGCCCAGGTACTGATTTCTCTGTCACAGATGGAAACAGAAGTCCTGCCTAATATTAATTTCTGTTCTGATTTTTTCTTTTTTTGGAGAGATTTTTGCTATAGGGCAGTACACTCACCAGAGAGAGAGAGAGACAGACAGACAGATAGAAAGTGAGAAATCATCCCCCAGGGAGGATGGCCATGCCACAATCCCTTCTTCTCCATTCTCCTTTCCGGATCTTAGGATTGCATGCACACACGTCCGTTGTGAGTTTAAGCCACCAGGTCCGGGCCTCGAACCCTGGTCGACTACATGGGAGTCCAGTGACATAGCCATTACACCAACTGCTGGTCCCAAGTGTTCTCATTCTTTTATTATTAATTTTTTATCCATAATAAAAAAGGTCATCTGAGATACATACCCATACACACCTCTCTGGATAAAATGAAGGCTTCAACTCATATGTTTTGATATTTAAATTTTTCATTGCTATTTTTTGTCTTTAAATATGCTTCCCATTATACTAAATTAAATATACTTTTATTCAGTATTTAAGAATACACAAATACATACTAACTGTCTTAGTATATTAGCTTAGCCTTTTTTTTTTTGGAGAGATTTTCACTATAGGGCGCGTGCGCTCGCCAGACAGACAGAGAGAGACATTAGAGTCAGAAAGCGAGAAATCACCCCCCAGGGGGGATGGTCAAGCCGCAATCCCTTCTCCTCCATTCTCCTCTCGGGATCCTGGGCACACACGCACACGCGCCCGGCGTGAGTTTTAAGCCACCGGGTCCAGGATGCGAACCGCGGTCGACTACGTGGGAGTCCAGCGACATAGCCATTACGCTAACTGCTGGTTCCCGAGCCTTTTAAATTAATACATAGTTTTAATACATAGTTTATAGTTTTACTGTAATACAACTTCTACTAAATGAAATGTATTAATTGACTCCTAACTTGTGACAAATTTATAAACACATCTAATATAGTTAAAAGAAATACATTTTTAAGGTACAAAGTTCCATGTATGTGTATTGATTTAACCCTATTAATCATATTTTAAAATATACTATGTCTTTATTTATGTTTATCTGATCAACAAAATCCTCTATCAAAGTATTTTGAAATATGCCTCAATTTTCATACTTTTTTTGTTTTATACTGCTAATAGTTTAAAAATATATTGGTAATTATTATTTGAGGCAGGAAACTAAAAATGATATCTTTATCTAAATTCTACCTTTTAATACTCAATTACTATGATTAAAAAATTTATGTTTAATTGTTTGACTACTCTTTCATCATAAATCTTTGTTCATCTTTTTAATCTGTTTACAAGCTGTTTGAAGCTCACTAACAATATTTTCATGTTATGAGTCACTGATTAGTTTCCTAAGTAGCTTAAATACTTTTAATTTGATAAAAGCTATCTTTCTTATATGTATGGACAACTATTGATATTTCACATGCCCTGTTTTAGTCATAATTACTATGCATAAATTTAATTTTCATTCTCTCGCTCATCTTTTAATTTTCTCTCAGTCTTTCTATCTCACTGAACTTTTATTCTTTGTCCTGATAAATATTTATACTTCTTGCAATGATCCACTCTTCCAACAAAAAAATCATTTCTGCATAAGATTTTCTTTAGGAATATAATTGTTTTTCTAATAATGCTTCCTTGTCTTATTTAATTCCATCTTAACTTTTCTCTCATATGGCCTCTACTCACATTTCACACAATCTCCAGTTTCTTATGATATATTCAGTATGCATGGCATATATATTTATCTGATTTACTATAATAATTACATTTCAGCAGAATTAGATCCTTCTGATGTCTGCACTTTTTGTTGTTATTTTATTGGTCTCTGTATAAATAATATTCCAGAACTCATTTTGCCAATGTGACTTTTCTTCTGCGCATTCAATATTATTTTTTGCTTTGTGGAAATCCAGAAGTATACCTGGAGGTCATGCACTGTTCGTAGTCCAATTTCCAGTACATAGCAGATTGCAATTAATGTGACCTTTTCTAATGAGGTGGAACTATTTCTCACTCCACTTCCTAGCCCTATGACTCTTAATCAATGAAATAAAAAAACAATCACAACAGTAACAACAAAACATATTACACGAATCAACTTGTATCAATTTCTAGAATCTCCTAGACTATACCCTACCCTACCTCTGTGCTTCAATTTCCAATGTCAGTTCACTATTCCTGTATAAGCCAAAATGCAGGCTCGTGCCTAAGTTTATAAAATGTCCTTTTTAATTTCAGGGAAAAATGTACTTGGGAAGAAAGGAAATGTAAACAGATCTCCTATTTATTAAGAGATAGCATACGCTATAGGGTGTATGCACTCGCCAGAGAGACAGACAGAAAGTAAGAAATCATCCCCCGCCCCCGTCCCCAATGGGGAATGGCCATTCCACAATCCCTTCTCCTCCATTCTCTTCTTGGTATTTTGGGCACGCATGCACACGAGCCCGGCATGAATTTTTAAGCCACCAGGCCCTGGACTACGTGGAAGTCCAGTGACATAACCAAAGGTTTAAGCCACCAGGCCCTGGACTACGTGGGAGTCCAGTGACATAACCATTATGCCATAATATCCCAGAATTCATTTTGCCAATGTGACCCTGCCATCAACTATGTGGGAGTCCAGCAATGTAACCATTAATGCCAACTGCTGGTGCTGAGATCATTTTAGTTAAAATTTAAGTGGAAAATTGACTATAAGAAAAATCTAGATAACTTTATATTGATCAACGAAAATGAGGAGCTATGCATATCTGTACATCATATTTTTTCCTCTTTTGTATGGGTAGAAAAAGCCTATTTGACTTTAACAATATATATTTAATGGAAGGAAGACTTTTGGGTGGATATGTAACCACATGAGTAGATTTTCTGCTTATCCTAACTGTATTAGTTTAGATAGGCTCAATGATAAGTAGAAACAACCACAACTGACTTTCAATATGAACAAATGGCAGATCATGCCTTTCAGGTTATAATGTAAATAGGACCATTTACATTGTGGGCCAGGGTAACTACGGTGGGGAAAAATATGATACCACTATATGTGGAAAGTAATTTCCGAACTTGTTTTGCTATCACTTCCTAAAACTAACACGTAGTGATTACCGTTTCTTCCCTGGCTATTAAATCTAACCGTGAGTCCTCAGTACTCATGTTTAATTGATGTTTGCACATATGAAAATATCGACTACTATTTCCTCCCAGAATTATAACTCTCAGGGCCAGCAGATGGTGTGGTGGTTAAGTTGCTGGACTCCCACATGGTTCGAGTCCTG
Organism: Tupaia belangeri chinensis; assembly: GCF_000334495.1. Taxonomy (NCBI): domain Eukaryota; kingdom Metazoa; phylum Chordata; class Mammalia; order Scandentia; family Tupaiidae; genus Tupaia; species Tupaia belangeri. Next base: position 104,109 of record NW_006205935.1, read on the forward strand.
AACCTGGTGGCTTGTTTTCTCACTTGCTCTCTCTTTCTGATGAGTGCATGTGTCCCATAGTAAGTTAAAAAAAAAAAAAAAAGTAAACAAAATAAAAAAAAAATTCTTTTTTAAAAAGAATGATAAATTTCCTCGTTTTCTATGACATCATTTTTTCCCTCTTTTACTTCTACTTACTCTCTGACTCCTTTGTAAGCACTTTCCTCTTAAATATGGGAGTTATTCAGCCCCCAACTTAGGCTAATTCTTCTATTCTCGTTGTATATAACCTCCCTGTGCCATACCATGTACCCAATGGTTTATTACCAATATATACTTATGGTTTCTATTTTATGTCTCCTGAAGAAATGCCCCTCTCAGGCTTTCAGATCTATGGAACCAGCTGTTCATTGGGCACACCTCAAACTCAATAAAATAAAAATTTAAAACTGTATTCTTTAAAAGCTCCTTGCCTTCTTGTTTCGTTAATTAAAAAACAGTGAATTAAACCTTCGGTTATTTGTTTGCCCAATCCAGAACTCCTCTGTGGTTAATTAATCATCAAAATATATAGTTTCTTCTTTTTTTTTTTTTCAGTTTTTGCTATCAGGTGCATGTGCTTGCCAGAGAGAGGCGTAGAGCGAGAGAAAGAGAGAGGGAGAAAGCAAGAAGGTGGTACTCTACCATAGGATGGCCACACTGGAATCACTTCTCATTCTTTTCTCAGGATGTTGGGTGCACACATGCACGCGTGCACGCACACACACACACACACACACACACACACCTGGCTGCAGGGTCCAGAAGTCGAATTGAACAGTTGGCTATGAGGGATCCAGCTGCTTTAACTTCCACATCATTTGCTGGCCGCAAACATCTGGATTCTTTTCTGTAAATATGTATTTACTTACTTGAATCTTCATTTAAAGCAACTTGACACCATTATCTTCTTTTATTTTTTTTGAGAGAGGTTTTTGCTATAGGGCATGTGCGCTCACCAGAAAGACAGAGAGAGACAGAGAGGTAGAAAGTGAGAAGTCACCCCCCAGGGGGGATGGCCATGCCGCAATCCCTTCTCCTCCATTCTCCTCTCGGGATCTTGGGCACGCACACACACACACACGCCTGATGTGAGTTTAAGTCACCGGGTCCGGGACTTGAACTGTGGTCGACTACATGGGAGTTCAGCGACATAGCCATTACGCTAACTGCTGGGCCCGACACCATTATCTTTTTAGCAGAACACTGAAATTGTCTCCTGGTGATTCCCCTCTTCCCAAAATTGCTCCCATCTATACTGCTGTCAGAGTAGTTGCTCTAAAGCCCAAATTGGAGTATTAATCCTCTGTTCCTTTGTTTAAAATCCTTAAATTGTGCCCCATTGCTCTCAAGTTAAAGCATGATTTCTTTTTTCTTTTTTTCTTTTTTTTCTTAGAATTTTGTTATCGGGTGCGTGTGCTCACCAGAGAGACAGAGACAGAAAGTTAGAAATCATTCCTTAGAAGGGATAGCCATGCTGCAATCACATCTTCTCCATTCTATTGTTAGGATTTTAGACACACACGCATATGCACCCGGTGTGAGTTTTAAGCTGCTGGGTCCGAGACTCGAACCATGGTCAACTATGTGGGAATCCAGAGATGTAACCAATTATGCCATCTGCTGGTCCCAATGCATAATTTTTTTTAAAAAATTATTTTGAGAGGTTTTTGCTATGGGGTGCGTGTGCTCGCCAGAGACAAAGAGACAGGAAGTGAGAAATCACCCCCCAGGGGCGATGGCCATGCTGCAATCCCTTCTCCTCCGTTCTCCTCTCAGGATCTTGGGTGCACACACACACGCGTCCAACGTGAGTTTTAAGCCACCAGGTCCAGGACGCAAACCGTGGTCGACTACATGGGAGTCCAGCAACACAGTCATTACGCTAACTGCTGGTCCCCCCAATGCATAAAGTTCTTAACACACACTACAAAGTTTTCCTGTTTGTCTCTTTGGACTCATCTTGTTTGTTTGCTTCTTTCTTCTTTCTTCCATTGGGGAAGAGAGAGACACAGACAGACAGACAGACAGAAATGCCTCCAATGAGGTCTTCATGCCATGATCAACCCCAGCCTCAGCCTACCTGGATTATTATGAGTTTGTACATGCCCAATGTATATAGGGATCTTCTTTAAAGAAAATCTTGGGACCTTCCCATGTGAATCTAGTATCGCAAAGCATCATTCCACTCTGCCTCTGGTGACCCCGGGACCCATTTCTATCTATTCCCTGCTCATAACCCAGAAGCTCCAGACAGGCTAACCCCATACTCACCGGAAGCCCTCTTGCCTACCACCTTTGCAATTATGCCACCTGGAATAGTCTTTATTCTTTATTCAACCAACTCTTCATCTTTTTTTTTTTTAAGACATGATCATCAAAAGATAAACTACTAAAATTCTTAGGTTATATAAATTTCCTAGGGTAGGCAAAAATAAATAAATAAAAAAGACACCAAGTAGTCTAACAATAATGGGGATACTGTGGCATTTTCTGAATATTTAATTTTCGTATTTGAGAACTGAAACTATTCAATGAAAGGAAAGACTAACGGAGGTCAAGGATTGTGCATATAAGATACTCTTAAAAGGATTCAAGAATATTGATACTTACTTCATCATTAAGAAAGAGAGGAGGAGGATTGAGAAGAAATGTGGTAAGAAGATCAACAGTATCTACTTTCTAATATTTAAACATCTATTTACTACCATGGAAATATACAAATAGCAAGAAACATTATCACCAAAACCGGCACTAGGAAAGTATGGAAGCACTGATTCAGTATTAGGGGAAACATTAGTATAACATGGGTGTATGATGCTTGTCAAAGCTCTTGATGGGAGGCAGTAAAGTCTCCCTTATGAAAATGTTCAAGCAGAACTGAATTCTTCCTTTCCACCTGCATCATCTGCCAGGTCAGGGAAATTTTCAAAATTATTCCTTTATTGGTTGGTGCTTCATTTATCAAGTCATTCAACAGCAATTTAGATGTTGGAACTGGTTCACCAATAAGCATGCCCTAGTGTAATTCTCTCACATTTTTATAGAATAGAATAAGTGCTAGAATAAAGATTTAAAAATTAGGATAAATAGTAATCGAATGAATGTAAATCTTTCTTAGAAGTGTCAGATCCTTGTTTCAAAGAGCTTGAACTAACTTCTGTAATCCTCTCCAACTCTACAATTCTTTGATTTTTTAAATTGAATTATGTAAGAGTCCAGCATCCTTAACCACCATGCCATCTGCCAACCCTTCAAGCAACTTTTTTTTTTTTAAAGGTGACTACATTAGAAGAAATCACTCTATCTAATTCAAGATGTATTATATAACTTTAGTTATTGAGACCGTTTGATTGATGGAGAAATAAAACAATTGGGTCAATAGAACAAAGAACTCAGAAAAAGCACTACAGAAGTACATCCAATGAAGGTTTCACAAAGGTGTAACAGCAATTTAATGAAGAAAGGACAATATTATTCATGATGCTAGAGCAACTGGATAGCTATAAGCAAAACAAAGAAAGAAGAAATGCTGATTTAAACTTTAAATCGTACTTATACAACAATTTACAAAAGTGATCATAGGCTTGAATGTAAAATGTAATACTATTCAACTTTTTGAAGAGAGCATAGAGGAAAATCTGAGATCTAGGACTTAGTAAAATATGCTCAGACATGTTTCTCAAAAGCATGATTTCAAATGAGAAAGATCAAAAAATTGGACCTCATCAAAGTTAAATCCATTTGCTATACAAACAATCTTTTTAGGAGAATATTATAAAAAGGCAATCTAAAGCCTAGGAGAGAATATTTGCTTCTCACATATCCATCTAGGACTTTTATCTTAAATGTATAAAGAATTCTCAAAACGGAATTTTTTTTTTAAAAGTCCAATTAGAAAATAGGCGAAAGACATGAAGAGATATTTCACCAAAGAGAATAACAGATGGCAAAGAAATGCATGGAAAACATTCAATATTCCTAGCTATCGGGAAAGTGTAAAATGAAATCATGATGAATTATTACTCCACATTTAAAAGATCACCAGAAATAAAAATAAAATGATTACAATGCCATATGCACAGATGGTCACAAAGAAACTGGACCCTTCATCTATCATTGGTGCTAATGTGAAATGAGAGAGCGGCTGGGGAATCGGCACCATGGTATGTTACATCTAGACACGACGCAGCAATGCAAAGGAACGAATGACTTACACCTACAACATCGATGGGTCTGAGGCTGAAAAAAAGTTTCAGAAGGTCACATTCTGCATGTTTGTATTTATACACCTATCTGAAAATGACAAAAGAGAAAACAAAGTAGTAGTTTTCCAAGGTTAGAGTAAGTGTTTTTTATTTTTAAAAAGTAGCTCAAAGGAGAGTTTTGCAGAAACAGAATGTCACAATTGTGGTGATGATTCGCCAATTTACACATCTAATAAAATGTCATAAGCCATAGTGAAGCAATGCCCGCTTTCTGGTTTCGATGCTGTACTATAGTTAAATAACCACTGAAAGAAACTGTGTGAAGGGAACGTGGAATTTCTCAGTATTATCTTTGTAACTTTTCATGACTTTGTCATTGTTTTAAAATTAAAAGTTAAAAATATCAATACTGTGGGACTAGCAGGTGGCATAGTGGTACAGTGGATAAGGTGCTGGATTAGCATGTGGTTGATCACAGTTTGAGTCCCAGACCCAGCAACTTAAAGCCAGACAAGTGTGCATGCATGCCCAAAATGCCAAGAGAAGAATGGAGGAGAAGGGAATGTAACAGAGCCATCCCTTCTGGGGAGTGATTTCTCACTTTTTCTCTGTCTCTGCCTCTCCAGCAAGGCTACATGCCCTATAGCAAAACTCTCTCTCAGAAAAAAAAAAAAAATCTATGATGCTTGCCAGTTATCATTAGAAATTTATAATACAGTCGATGGATTCCCATGTTGTCAACTGCAGTTTGAGTCCAAGACCCGAAGGCTTAAAACTTATGCTCAGCACATGTGCATGCATGTCCAAAATCCTGAGAGGAGAATGGAGGAGAAGAGACTGCAGCATGGCCATCTACATGTGACGTACATTGCAGCATGGCCATCTATACACCCAGGAGGTGATTTCTTACTTTCTGGCTCTCTCTCTGTCTCTCTAACAAGTGAACACACCCTATAGAGAAAAAAACCTCTCTTAAAAAAATAAAATTCATAATACAGTAATTTCCTTATTCTACATAGTAATAATAACAAATACTTAAACAAAACTTTCCAAGCTGTTTCACAGAATTATTCTATGAAGATGTTTGTTTCCAAACAGAAAGGGTTTGGGGGAGGGGGAAGTAAAATCCTGTTTATATCAACCTTTTGAACACTCATAATGGATGTTACATGTATTTAAACAACAAAAATCTTGTTTATATCAACTTTTGAACACTCATAATGGATGTTACATGTACAACATTTAGAAGGAATTGGGTTTATCCCATGAGTGATCTGGAGAAGTCTTTCATTTGTAATTTTGTCTGCCCTGTTAAATACCCGATTTCATAATTTGGAAAATACTACCCTAACACATGTGATTTAAAACACTGCTAGAGATAGCAGGGACCACTGCTAATTATCTTTAGAAAACTGATTATCACCAGTTATCATTAGAAATTTATAATACAGCCGCTGGACTCCCATGTAGTCAACCGTGGTTCGAGTCCCAGTTTGGAAACTCTGTGAAGGCTTCCTGAGTTCCAGGTACCCCTATGCCATTGCACTAATGAATCCCAGAAGCTCAGGAGAGCTGATCCTTCACAGGAAGTTTGGCTTATTTATATTCTGATATCATCCTACTTTCTAAAATGAGCTCTCAAGAAAGCAAAAACTACTCATAATCTATGCTTAATAAAGACCCTGAAAACATACTAGTTATTTTGGAGGTGACGTATTACTTTCATAAAAGCCTATGTGGGGAGGAGTATTTATATATGACTAACTTATGTCCCTTCCAAAGTATTTTGCACTCATGCCAATTGTTACTCAAAAGGTGAATATTTATGTACCCAATTCTTTTTCTAGAAAAAGAGCTCCAAAGTAATTCAAATTGTATCTTGTTTTGGCTTTTGCTTCATGTTAACCTATACTGGAAGTGCCTGATGTTTACCAGGTAAATAAATATAAAGGAACTCTAGTATTAATATGTCAGGTAACATGGGTTTTAATTATAAAATGCTTATTTTTAAACATGACTGACTAACAATAATGTAATTGTCAAGGTTTTCAGAAGTCAGGATAAAGCTCACTGGCGTGTCGCCGTCGTTCTGAAGGGGAGCTCTACACTGCACTTCTTCATTTTGCTCACAATTGATGCAAATTCTGATAGGATCAAAGGTTTCAGGTATAACATTGGCAACATATAACAGAAAAATAACATATAATGTAATCAGCAAAATGTATATTAAACTATAAACGCTTCTCTCTCTCAAATTCATCTGTTTACTTAAAAATTAGAGAATTCTGCTACAACAATAAGAGAAGGCAGTGGGGGCCAGCAGTTGGCGTAATGGCTATGTTGCTGGACTCCCATGTAGCTGACATGAGGTTCGAGTCCTGGACCCGGTGGCTTAAACTCACGCCGAGTGTGTGTGCATGCATGCACTAGATCCCAAGAGGAGAATGGAGGACAAGGGATTGTGGTGTGGCCATCCCCCTGGGGGGTGATTTCTCGCTTTCTGTCTCTTTGTCTTTCTGGAGAGCACATGTGCCCTATAGCAAAAACAAAAATCAAAAAACAAACAAACAAGCAAACAAAAAACCTCTCCAAAACAAAAGGGGGATTTGGAATGTCTACTATCCAAGCCCTGACAAATAGCTGAGGTGATGGGTTTACTAATTATTTTATTTTACTCTTTACACATTGCATTCTTATACTGAAAAATCACATGGTACCCCAGCAAATAGGCACAATTATTATATGCTAATAAAAAGTACATTGTTTAGATCAGTGCATCTGAAACTTTACTGCACATTTGAATCATTCAAGTATCATATTGAAATGAAGTTGATTCGGTGAGGCTGAGGCTGAATATTGACAATGCTGTTTTTTATGGACCAAGATTCGACTAGCCAAATTAAATTTTTGAGCAATGTTGAATTTTTTAACGATATGACATAAAAAGTAATGACATTTTGAGGAACATTTCATTTAGTAGAAAAAAATGAATTTTAAAAATACTTTTAATGTTTTTATTAAGGCTGCCATAAAGTAACTGAGTCTGTTTGCTTCGCTGTTTACCAAGCTTTCCCCTCCTCCTCCCAGCATAGGTAGGGTCCCTTCCTCAGCCCATGCTTTGGGACCATGACTTGTTATGGCCAATAGGAGGTTTAGAGGCATGACACAGGTATGGTATAGACATGTTTTTGCATGGTTTAGTTTGTGTTCTTGTGATCCTCTTTTTTGCCATAGAAGGAACATGCCTTAGGTACCTGCTGGTTAAAGGAGAATCAGAAACATTAGAAAGAACCAGGGGCATTACCAGGCTGTTAGGGTAAGGAGGCTTAGCTAAACTAGACCAAAATTAAAAGGTCCAGCCAGTGCAAAGAGAAAATATATATATTTTAAATCACACTTATTTATTTATTTTTTTGGTACAGGGCATGTGTACTTGCTAGAGAAAGAAAGAGAGAAGGAGAGAGAGAAAGGGAGAGAGAGAGAGAGAGAGAGAAATCACCCCCGAGAAAGATGCCCATACCACAATCCTTTCTCTTCCATTCTCCTCTCTTTGGGGCACTCACACACATGCCCAGTGTGCTTTTCAATCCACTGGGTTCAGACTCGAACCACTCAGTCAACCTGTAAGAGATCCAGCTGCCTTAACCAACATGCCACTAGCGGGCCCAAGATGACACTGAATTTTGCTGAGAATTGTTACACAGAATTATTGTAATATACCTGACTACAGAGAAATTAGAACTTAGGGTACTGACATAAAAATTATCTAAAATTTCTGGGAATGGCTTTGGATCTCAGTGACGGACAATAAGGGAACTGTTTATAAGAAACTGATAACATGGAGATGTACGTTATATAACATCAAAACCTTTAACAGACTTGTTGCCTAAAAGATTGGAAGAACGTAGAAAATACACTTCATTAAATTACAAATTTCTATGAAGAGATTTCCAGGCAATAAGATGAAAACATGAACTGTATGTTAATTGATATATTTCAAAAAATATTACAAGAAAAGTGTAAGTTCAGCAAAGACATGATCAGTTAGCAAACATAATTAAGAAAACAAAGAGCTCAGAAATTCTGCAATTTGAAAATCTGGAAAAAGAAAAAAAAAACCATAACTTCATTATTTCCAAGGTGTGACTATTGAAGCACGTCCTCAAGGCAAATCCAAACCTCTAGCCCAGAGGTGTGGCCTCAGGGTAAAGCACAAATCCAGTAAACAGCTGTACATGCTTTGTCAGAACTCAGGCAGAAAACTAGGTTCTCCTAGAAAGATTGAATGTATGGGTTAGTTAGTTTCTGGTGCACCTCAGAGACTTTAATTAAGTTTAGAGAAAGCAGAAGGTCTCAAAAAGTATTTTAGGGTGGGTGAGGGCATAATAGACTACAGGTGTGTAAGTGGGGAAGCAGTTAAAAAGTCAGGAGTGCCGCCTATAAAATGGTAGAGCAGGCAGCTCCCCATTCTGTTCAGCCACAGAAGCATCAACGAGCAAGCAGAAATGTCAGAATCCATTTTGTCAGAAGGCTGGAATGCAGTCTGAAGTTTATACCCAGTACACAAGTGCTGAATCAATTAAACAGTAACCAAAAAACTGAAAAAGATTCATTACACAACAGATTCTCTACGGTCTCTCTTCCAGAAGATAGAAGACAGAAGAGGAGGGAATATTCTATGAGGTCAGCACTTCCATAATACCAAAATCGAAGACATTATAAGAAAACTAAAGGTTAATATCTTGAGACCAGCAGATGGCATAATGGTTACATCACAGGACTCCCAAGTAGTCGACCACAATTTGAGTCCTGGACCAGGTGGCTTAAAACACACGCCAGGCACATGAGTGTGCATGCCCAAAATCCTTAGAGGAGAATGGCGGAGAAGGGATTGCCGTGTGGCCATCCCCTAAGGGGGTGATTTCTCGCTTTCTGTCTCTTTAACTTTGTCTCTCCAGTAAGCATGCGTGCTCTACAGCAAAAATCTCTCTTAAAAAAAAAAGAAAACTAAAATCCAGTACCTCTAATGAACACAGATGTAAGATCCTCAATAGAATATTAGCAAACCAAATCCAACAATGCACATACATGATTATTAGCCACAATCAAGGGGGATTTACTCCAGGTTTGCAACACTAGTTCAACACTTAAAAATCAGAATAGTAAGATTTAATCCATCACATCAACAGGAGAAAGAAGAAAAATAACACAAGTATACAAATTCATGAAGGAAAAGTAATCGACCAAATCCAATATCCATTCGTGATTAAAACTCTCAGAAAATGTATGTTTATGATAGTCCTTATTTTTTATTTTTCTCATTAGTATTGATCATTTAAACAAATGATGTAATTTACTTACATATATACAAACATATGGATGTATATTTTTGTGTAGTCATGCATGTATATGTGTATTTGTGTGTGCAGGTATGTGTATATGTGGAGAGAACATTTTCTGTTTAATATGACAGTATGTGCTTATGTGGAATAAACTTTTTTCTGTTTAATTTAATGATGTATACTAGGTGTTTCAAACACTGCCTGATACATAATAACTACTCAATACACATGTAGTAAATTAACTTGATTTTTTGTTTTCTAAACTTTTCTTGATTATTAACAGGATTTTACAAAATTTTTTTAGGAAGATTTTTGCTTTAGGGAATGTGTGCTCACTGGAGAGACAGAGAGAGAGAGAGAGAGACAGAAAGTTTTATGCAAACACATAGGTATATATATATACAAACACACATATATACATACACACACCTATACGTATATATACACACACATATATATATACACACATATATGACTATTTTTCTTTAGAAATATTTTTGCTATAGGGTGCATGCACTCACCAAAGAGACAGATACAGAAAACAAGAAATCACTCACTCTTGGGGGGTGGGGAGGGGTGGCCATGCTGCAATCCCTTCTCCTCCATTCTCCTCTTGGAATTTTGGGCAGGCACACACATGCATCCAGAGTGAGTTTTAAGCCATGGTCTAGAACTTAAACTGCAGTCAACTATGTAGGAGTCCAGCGATGTAAACATACACCATCTGCTGGTTCCTAAAAATATAACCTTTTTAAAAAAGTATATTTCCTGGGGTTAGGAGGAGGCGTGGTGGTTGAGGCACTGGACTCTTACATGGCCCTCTGTGGTCTGAACCCCGAAACTGGTGGCCCACTTTCTCTCTTTCTCACTCTCTTATTCTCTTTCTCTCTCTTATTCTCTCTCTCTCTCTCTCCCTGTCTTTCTCTGGCAAGCTCATGTGCCCTGAAGCAAATTTCAAAAATACTAATGATACATAAATTAAGTAAATAAATAAATAAAATATGTTTCCTACGTATGCTTGAATAGAACAGTTGTCTGTAGTTGGTGAGTAGTGTCATATACATCGAATATCTTTGATTGAGCCAATATACAGTGCATTCTGGATGAGAAAATTCATTTTGTAAGCTGGAATGATATACAATGGATGAATGCAAAATAAATAAATATAATAAAAATGTACAAAATAATAGGTTTAATTCTGTTGACCGAATATCCTGTATTCTTACTTATCATTGTGCATAATTAACCTTTTTTACATTTTTTCTTTATTTGTGATAGAGCATATATGCATGCATGTGAAAGATAGAGAAAGGGGGAAATAATCGAGAGATGGGCACCCTCCACAAAGTCAGATCACAGCACAGTCTCCTTCCTCCAGTCCTCCCGCCCGTCAGATCCTGGATACTCGTACATGAGCCTTGAGCGCTTCAGGCCAGCCAGATAAGAGATTCAAACACATGGGATCTGGCTCTTCTTGATCACAACATCACTGCTTTGCTATGGAGACAACCCTAGAAATAAATTACTTTCAAAATGCTTGAGATACCCTGAATTCTAGGTCAACAACAAATATGCTAACTAGCATGTACAGAAAAACAAAAACTAAGATTGTTTTCCAAAGGAACCTCTATAACAACAGAAGAATTTGTTCAAATAAGAGTTTAGAGCTCTTAGATAAACCAATCATTTTCTTTGACTATGTCCCATGTTTTAAAACTGTTATTTAAATTATAAAGTAATAAGACTTTTATTGATCAGTTAGATTTTTGCTTTCAGTCTACATTGATTTGCAGAAAATTAAAGGAACAGTTATATTTGTACTATAAAGCATTATTTCCTTCTTCTCCATCAGAGATGGTCTACGGTTTTAAAAAGAGGTGGTTCTTTTTCTTTCATTCTGCTATTCCTAGATGGTGTATTTCTACTAAATTACATTTCAAAAGTGTTCTTAGAGTTGTGATACATGTTCCACTGTTACTTAGAATTTTCAAAACAAAACATAAAACAAAGGCTGTGGAAATTAAGCCCAAATACTTGGTTGGTTGCCAGCTCAAACTTCTAAAATGAGTTGCTATGGTGATCCTTTTAATTTTGTCTTCCTATTCTTCTGGGTCTCATTAGAGCATCAAAGTTTACAGCATATGTTAGCTAATACCACTCATAATTCATATAGTAAATTCTGGCCACTCTATAATTAAAATATAACATTTAAGACAGGTATACTGGGAATGCAGTTGATTTTTAAAAAATGAGTAAATAAGTGATTATGTAATAACAAATCATCTCCATGTAATTAGAACCAATGCCAAATTCAGATTGCTTCAAATTTTCTGTGTTTGCCTGTCCAAAGATCTGAAAAGTGTTCATTTTCCTCTGTTCTATGTGGAACTAATTCAGCGTCCTTGATCCCCCACTACTGATATAAATATGCTTACTCAAAATTGAAATAATGAGATTTGGCAATCAGCTCACCAAATGGCACCTTCTGGTACAACTTACCCATCCAAAGTCTTATAATTACTTTTGTCCTTAGGTTTCATATAAAACTACCACCAATATTGTATGCTGTTAATAGATTTGTGATCTCCTCAGCATATCAGCATCCCTTCTCAAATACAGAAAGAAAATTCCTACAAATATTTATGGTTTTAGAGCCTACATACAAAGCATTTGAGAAAAATTTAGGTAAAACTAAATTGGTATTTTCAGTTCTGAAAAAATTTGCATTAAATTATATCCCTGGGAAAGAGATACATTGGCAGCATGACAAATAAAATTCAAAGCATTATATGTGCTCTATTTAGCCGAGATTCTGATCTACTTGAGCAGCATTCAAATGAAAATGGCAGTGAAGAAAATATACAACCATTTGATTCAGAAACCAGCTAAAAGTATAGCAAAAATATTTATAAGGTCAAGATAAGTATTAATAAATACAGAATTCAAGGTTAGCCAAGTATTCTTGCTTGATATAGATATGAAAAAATAGGTATAAAATATTCTACTTTTGGAGAAATATATTTATCAATAGTTATGTAATAGAAAAGACTTCTTTAACTTTTTTTTAAGATTCAGTTTTACACAGAAATTGTATGGTAACTATGACCTATGACAAAGCAATAGATCATAAATCATAGTAGTCATTTTCTAGTATCAGTTCTGTTAATACTAGTTTTATGAATTTGACCAAAATCTTATCCACCCTCTTGGTAGCTTTATGTGTTGATCACACGAACAGCATCTGCTCCACTTACCTTTCAAGACTTCTGTGAAGATCAAATGGAGATTAATAAATAAAAGACCTTTAAGTGTTAAAAGCTCTATATAAATATGAGCTCTTTTTATATTGAAGTTGGTCTTGACGTTCTAAGTTTGGTTTCAAGAAACAAAGCATAGGAAATGGTAATATTCTAGCTCAGTGATTATTACAAATAATAGTGGAATAACTTGTCAGATTTTATTTGACAATTTATATTCACCTCATTTGCAATGAAGTGAGGCCATGATTGGTCTGTGTTGCGCAATTTGACAGGTTTACCCGAATGAGTATGTATGGCCCATTTAGCTAAGGATATTTTAATAGGTGCTGTTTACTATGAGTTGATCTCCTACAACATAATATAGCTGATATACATGCTTCTCCTTTGAGAGACCACTCTATTTTTTATATATGCAGGGTGCTGATATTTTTGTTAACAATTTATCACATCTGACAATTTACACAAAGGAATGACAACCTTCTGAAATACATCAAAGTGTAGAGGCTGGCAAACCCCACATGAATTGACTTTGATGGATGTTTTGCTTATCTTTTCCAAAAAACAAAAAATCTTTCATATGGTAAATACCTGTCTTTATTCTGCTTGCCTTTGAAGACACCTGTTTTCCAATTTTTCTCCAATTACTTCACTCACGTACAAAAGTTCCTTGACTTGTTTTCAATGAATCGTGGTTGTAAATTAATAATTGAGGAGGAGAAAAGAATGCATTTAAATATTTAAATCACCTTACCCACCTCTGGGATGTAGATATATGAATACATATTCTGTAGGTTTCAACGGTAAACATATAACATGGAACCAAGTTGTGGGAGACCAAGGCAAAAGTAAGAAAGCAGAACTTTTCCACTTACTGCAAACGAAAGTGGTCTCATCTGAATTATCAGCGCAATCATTCACAAAATCACACAGCTTGTCTTTTGCGATGCAGTGCTTGTTAGCACACGTGAATTCCTCAGCAGTACACTTTCTGTCTGGGCTGGGTAAGGGGGAACAATCTTGAAAGGAAATATCATCCACTGCTACATCTCCTATGTAACTGACACCACGTTTTGCCCTGAAGACAATCTGGGAAAAAAACAGAAAAGAGAAAGAGAGAGAAAAGCCAATTATAGTTAAGCAGTCAATCACAAAGTTCAAAATTTGTGCAAACGCTAAATATCAAGCACATCAAGCTGGAATGTGATTTTTAAAAAAAAGTCTTGATAATAAAAAAATGAAAATGACCCAGGAAAGTTGAGGATTATCTAAGATCGGTATGTAGGATCAACACCTCAGAGCATGAGCGTGGTGATACCGCTGCCTCATGTCCAGATTTTAGGATATGGCAAAACACTGACAGGAATCACTCACCCATGGCTGTTGCCTTTGGCAACTCTCACATCCAAAACAGACCTGTTCACTGAACTTGTTGAAGAACTTGTGTGTGTGTGTGTGTGTGTGTGTGTGTGTGTGTGAAGTAATTGGAGAAGAATAGAAAAACAGGTGTCTTCAAAGGCAAACAGAATATAGGAGACAAGTATTCGCCATATGAAAAACTTTTTTCATTGGCTCACACATGGAGGCAGGAGATCAACCTTGTGATATACAAAGTACTGAAAGAAAGCAGGTACAAGTCATCCTTTATTTTGCTTTATCCTGGCTATTCCTGAGATCTATCTAACTCAACTATTCGGGAGCTAGCAAATATCAAACCTCGCTACCATGAGTTTTGTTTTTTTTTTAATTGGCCGCATTGTTGGTATTGAAGTAATTTTGACTTGCCTTTGATTGCAGTGTGTTACGAATAGAATCCTCATGTACCTATTGTTTGACCACATGTTCCCACTTTATAGACCTTGGTAGAATCAGAAATGAAGAAAAATAATAACAGGGGTCACTAGGATTTTTCAGAAATTTCATCTTCAACTTATAACAATACTATCTAGCTTGGAATAACAAGGACCACCTGTTCATAAAAATTAGAAAGTCACCAATTGTTTAGTTTCAGGTTTCTATTTTCACTGCAAGTAATATGAATAGGTTAAGAAATATTTATATATTTCAGGAGGCTGGGTGGTGGCATGGACTCCCACATGGTCAACCGTGGTTCGAGTCCTGGACCTGGCAGCTTGCTTTCTCACTTTCCTTCTCTGTCTCTGTCTCTCTCTGGTCAAATTTAAAAATAACAATAATAAATAAAATAAAATAAATATTTAAAAAGAAATATTTATACATTTTAAAATAAATTTAGAATGAGAAGTGAGTTTATAAGAAGTACATATTTACCCATGATTTTGAACAAAATACTCATTGCACTAGTCTTTGAACTCCTTTTGCCCAGTTCTGAACAATTATTTCTCTTTAAAGAAGTAATTACAGTCCTCCCTTAAGATGCAGTATGATTTCATAATGTTGTGTGAACATCACTGTTTTCTTAAGGTGAGAAGATAGAATAATTAAAATTATGCCTCTCTTATTATCAAGAGAAAATTATAACAGTTTTTATGTTTAAGTTATATAAAAGGAATAAATTGTTTTTCTCAGCAGACATACTGACAAATAATAAATGTGTAAGACAGATAAAGAACTTGGAGATGATTAAGAGGAGATGATACTAGAAAGAATAGTAAAGACTACAACTTTCTCATAAGGGAAATTGAATACTGGAAACAAACTGATGCATAAAATGATATTCTATTAAGTAGACAGTCTAAAAATTTTAAAAATGTGTCTAATGCTCTATGTATAAGAAATTGGATAACTCAATGCACAGTTCATTCTTAATTTGTTTATCTGCTATCATACAGATATAATCTCAGCTGGTTGTCATGTCCAAATGGTCAAATTATCACCTATATCTCAATGTTTCATACAGTGCTGGATGGGATTTCATATACTTTAATATTAAATATGATTAAAGGTTCTTGAAAAGGAGGTAATTGTAATACATCTTTTTGCAGGTAGAATGAAGGCAAAAGGAATTATTTTTGTGTAATCTGGGAGGCAATATAGCATAGCAGTTGGATTGTGGACTTGTAGGTGGCCTGCCTGCACTGAAAGTCTATCTATACCATTTTGTACTTATGCAATTAGGGCAAGTTATTAAACGTCTAGATATTTCTGTATTCAAATCTATAGCTGCCTATGGAAAATAGTGTACCCTCTATACTTCACAGGGTTACTGTGAAAATTAAATGAGTAGCTATTTATAAAACTTAGAGTGAACCCAGGCACTAAGATGCTGTACTCTGCAGGCTGAGACCACAAGGGAAACCTAGGTTCAATTTTTGGTCCAAACGAAGGGCCAGGTGCAGTGATGTGTACCTGTGATCTCAGTGACACGGGGGAGCTGAGCCAGGTGGTTCATGAGCTCAAGGCTGATCTAGGCAACATTGCAAGACCCCTTCTAAAATGAAAGAGTTGGGCACAGTGGTGCACAGCTGTGGTTCCAGCCATTGGGAAGGCTTGGGCAAGAGGATCACAACAAAATGAGAGCCAGTCTTCAAAAAGAAAATCATGAAATAATACTAAGTACTAAGGAAGTGCTGTATATGTGATTGGTGTCATTCTAAAAATTATTATAATCCAAGATTTTGCTAAAGTGTCAGCATTCCCAAATAAAACCAAAGCATTCCCAATCCTGCTTTGGCATACATTTTCTAAAAGTATCTTATACTTCTTCTCAAGGGTTAGAAGCACTCATCTTTTTGAGGTTATAAAGATGTTGTAAGATGGAAAAGTCACGAACAATATTCCTGTCTCATCATTATATCTCTAGTGAAATTATTTGTTTTGCACACAGTAGGTGCTCACTTGTTTTTACTGAAAGAATGGAGAAATCACACAAAACAGCAAATGCTAACAGTCGTTACTATTTACTTTTAAAATTCAAATGTAGGTATATTTTCATCAAATTTCAATTTGTAAAAAGGTAGAATTAATGAAGACTAAATTAATAAAGATTTTACTTGCTGAAATCTCCCTGAAAGTTGTGTGCACATATTCTAAATGCATAGAACTAGTCAGAATTCATTGCCAGGGGTAGAAGTCTGTGTCTAGCAAAAGGAGAATTTTCTACATATTCTCATTGAGGATTCTTTACACCTCAGTTTAAAGACCTTGGAGGCTGAACAGTTGGTAATACTTCTAATAATAAATTTAATATTATGAAAGATCATTAAGTTGCTGTCCAGTCTACTTCTTCAGGTTCAACTTCTTATCTCTATTCTAAATTATCTACAAGTGATTAAAAGAAAACCAAATTCCAGTGAGAGGAAAAAATGTATATAGGATTTATTACACTGATCATTCTAAGAAATTGTGAGGAAGGTTGTAGCAATGACTTCAGATAGCTGTACCCAGCCTGTGTTTCCACTGGAGTTGGGACACATTGACCTATCAGAAAAAATACATGGTCTTCGACATATTTACTGAGTAGTCACAGCTGACCCAGCTACTCCTCCTGTACATGCAGAAGGCTAGAAATATGAAAATTAGCTAAGATCTACCAAAAGACAAGTAGTTCTAACTTCATGGAATTAAGCTGTGGGTAATTAAGAAGAAAACGTTCTATGTAGGGGTTCTGGGTTCTTACTCTGCTTATTCAAAACTTTAGAGGATCTGAAGAACTAGGCCTTATCTTCTGAGAAAATTCCCAACTGAAACATGTCCCGTGGAGCTCTTGCTTTCTTGCAAATTCAGAAAAAATGAAGTTCATATAAAATATCTTGGCACATAATTTTTATTTATTTATTAATTTTTTTTTTTTAGGTTTTTGCTATAGGGCATGTATGCTCACCTGAGCCTGAAAAAGAGAAATTATCCCCTGAGGGTGTTTTCCCACATAGCAACAATCCCTTCACCTCTATTCTACTCTTGGGATTTTGGGTATGCACACACATGTGCCTGGTGTGATTTTTCAAGCTGCAGTGTCCAAGACTCAAACTTTACAGTCAGCCATGTGAGACCCAATCATCTTAACCTCCATGCTGTGTGCTAACCTGGCACATAATTATTTTCAGTTTAAATGTTTTAATCTTGGGGTGGTCCTCTGCCCCAGTGGTTCAGTGAGCCAGATCCCACGTGGCTAACTGTGGTTTGAATCCTGGCCCAGGTAACTTCAAAAATATACCCAGTGCCTGTGCATGTATGCCCCAAATCCTGACAGCATACAGAAATAGAGGAAAAGGAATTGCAGCATGACTCTGCCCCATTGGGTGGTACTTTCACTCTTTTCCTCTCTCTGTCTTTTTGTGCCTCTGTTGCTCTCTTTCAAGCTCATGCACACTCTAGCATATTAAGTGTGTGTGTGTGTGTGTATTTATCAATGTATCACTTGGAATTTTCTTCAGTTGTTAAATATATACACATAGGTATATATAATATACATATTATATATATATACATATATATATACGCACACATGTATGCATATATAAAGAATTACTTCACTTAACTTTCTTTATTTATTTTAATTTGAACAGAGAGGGACAGAGTGAGAGAGAGGGAAAGTGAAAAATCAAGCCTCCAGGTCCAGGACTTGGACTGCAATCGGCTATATGGGAGTCCAGCACTCTCAACCACCATGCTACTTTGTGGCCCCTATTTTTTATCAATGTATTACTTAATACTTTCTATCAATGTATTACTTAATATTTTCTTTTATTGTTAAATACATACAAGTCTTATCCTTCTAATATGATGATAATCTATCTGAAGACAAATACAGCATCACACAACGTGTAGGGTCTTTAAAAATTAATAGAAAATGCATATTATGAAAAAACTAAGCTCAGATTTAAAAACATTGCACCACAATGAGCTAATACTTTAAATCGAGTTTTCCACAAAATTTTGAAGTCCTCTCATATTGTGCCTTCCCTAAATATTTTGAGTTAAGTAAAGCTATTACCTAAAATAAGGTTCAATCACTGAGGTTTTGAGTGCCTTATTTTTTATTTTTTAGAGAGGCTTTTGCTATAGGGCAAGTGCACTCACCAGAGAGACGGAGAGAGAAAGAGAGACAGAAAGTGAGAACTCTCAGTTATGCACACACACAAATGCCTGCTGTGAGTTTTAAGCCATCAGGTCTGGGACTTGAAACATGGCCAACTATGTGGGAGTCCAGCAACGTAACCATTACACTATCTGCTGGTCCTTTGAGTGTCTTCTAAATCAGGTTTGAAATAATTTATTTCTTCTGTAGTCTCTGAGAATATATTTGCAAAATTGAGGGAGATATTCTTTATATGTAAGAAGCTAATTGGGAAGAAGAAGGTTGTCATTCAAATTAAATGTTCCTAGAAGTATGATTTTCTACTTGGGCCAAGTTAGGACAATCTAGAATAGCAAAATCCATATGGAAAATGCCATATGGGGTATTAGGTGCCATGTCTATGCATTCATACAACACATGAAAAAGGGAATGGGGGAGCAAGAAGACTAGGAATGGAGGGAATAAATTAGGATAAAAGTAATCATCATAACCTCATCACACAACCCCTTGGAATACAAACCTGTGTATGTGAATGAATGCCTAAAAACACTTCCACTCTCTTCCACTGTGCACCTTGCTGTCCAGTTTGGGCCCACAATTTAGATGTAACATTGCCTTTCTTAACAAGCACCTGCAGAGATAAACCAAGTGAAAAGACACTGAAATGCTTTGCCTTGAAAAAATTTAAGCATGTAGAATTTTTCCTAATGACTTTTTATGAATTTTAACACCAATATAAAGTCCCTGAGAGAAGAGCTGAACCATTTTCATTCATTATCTTCCTTTTCTATTATAAAGGTACAGTGCTATGCCTCCAGGGTACCTCACAAGCTTTGTGAAATAAACGTGTGCATGAATATCTGTAGGCAAGTCCTAAAGTATCTGAGCACTGTTTAATTAATAACTCTACTACTGCGTTTTAAAAATATGGAAGTAGTAACAATTGATATTTTATATATTAAATAATATTCATGTGGTTGAATGAAAAGGGATGGTATTACTTACTAAAACATTCTTTTAAAAATGACCTCTCGTGGGACCCGTATTAGTGTAATGGCTATGTTGCTGAACTCCCACGTAGCTGACTGCGGTTCGAGTCCCGGACCTGGTGGCTTAAGTTCATGCCAGGCATGTGTGCGTGCATGCCCAAGATCCCGAGAGGAGAATGGAGGAGAAGGGATTGTGGCATGGCCATCCCCCCCTGGAGGGGGATTTCTCACTTTCTGTTTCTCTGTCTGTCTCTGTCTTTCTGGCAAGTGCACGCTCTCTATAGCAAAAACCTCTCTCTTAAAAAAAAAAAATGGCCTCTCTCAGTCCAACAGATGGTGTACAGGTTACATTGTTGGACTTACACATGGCCAATCATGATTCGAGTCTTAGACCTGGTGTCTTGAATTTCATGCCAGGGATGTGTGCACGTGTGCCCAAGGTCCTGGGAGGAGAATAGAGGAAAAGAGATTGCAGCATGGCCATTCTCCCATGGGGCAATTTCTCACTTTCCGTATGACTCTGTCTGTCTCATTCACTCCAGTGAATGCATGCACCCTAAGGCAAAAAACTAAAAAAATTGAAAAATTAAAAAAAAAAAAGACCTTTCTCTTGAGACCAGCAGGTGGCATGGTGCATAAGGTGTTGGATTCCCACGTGGCTAACCCCAGTTAGAGTTCCAGAACTGGTAGCTTAGAATCATGTCAGGCACATGTGCCTACATGCCCAAGATCCCAAGAGGAGAATAGAAACGAGATTGCCACATGCCCATTACACCTGGAGGGTGATTTCTTACTTTTCCTCTCTCTGTCTCTGTCTCTCTGGCTAGCACACACACCCTAAGGTGAAAAGCCAAACCAAACAGAGTCTTTCTCACCTCTTTAGTTTCAGGGACGCACTAAGACTACAATGTGAGCCTGTTCCATTTTAACTGCACAGATGAGTGATGCGAGTGGACACCCATGTGCTGGGCTACCAAGAGCTCCCTGCCCCACAGCCAAGAAACCAATAACCTCATCAGTGCTGTGGCCTTGCTCTTAAAAAGAATTCAGACTAGTCTCATCAGACAAATTATCATGGCTCTCCTTTTTAATGAAATTGAATAAGCCATCAAGAGTAACTGATAATAATAAGAAAAAGCAGAATCATTCCACGTTTTAAAATAACTGAACTAGATGGTGTATTTAAAAATCACAAAATTATTTCCTAAAAATGGAACTTATACAACCAAAGAATTATCCAAATGAAGGATTTAAGCATAGCAGCTTATTTAATTCTTTTCTCTTTTTTAAAAGAGATTTGTGTTATGTGTGCTCACTGGAGAGACAGAGAGATGGAAAGTGAGAAATCACCCCTCACGGGGGATGGTCACACTGCAATCCCTTCTCCTACATTCTCCTTTTGGGATCTTGGGCGTGCACGCACATGTGCCCGGCATGAATGCATACACACCTGGCATGAGTTATGAGCCACCAGTTCCGGGACTTGAACTGCGATCGACTTTGTGGCAGGCTAGTGACATCACCATTACTCCTTCTGCTGGTCCCTAAGTCCACGCATGAATGCATATACACTGGCATGAGTTATGAGCCACCAGTTCCGGGACTTGAACTGCGATCGACTTTGTGGCAGTCTAGTGACATAACCATTTCTCCCTTCTGCTGGTCCCTAAGTCCACCCATGATAAAAGACAATTCTTTAAGAATTAATCCTAAATTAGGTGTGGGGGAAAAAAGAGAGAAAAACAGCATTTTTGAAGGAAGATAGATTTTTTAAAAAGTTATTTGGAAATTTTGTATTTAATAATAGCCAGGAAGAACTTAGAAGAAAACAGTAATCAAATTTGGGGGTAGAATTAACATTAAAATCACAACCTAACTATTGGTAAAGAAGAGTTAAAGCAGCTACCTATAGTCTATTTCTTTTTTATTGTGGAAAAAGAAGTAAGGCTCATCTTGCTGCAAATATGCTAAACACAGACATTTTGGCAAACAAACTAAGGGCATTTGAAGAGAGGAGTCTTTATCTATGGATTGATTCTAGTAAGATATTCCTGGCCTAAAATGGCTCACTGTAAACAATTCTCTAATTTTTGGGTTCATTTTTCAGATATAGCTTCCTGGAAAATGTCACCTAAGCTATGGAAATGAGTATTAATGGAGGTGCTTCAAAATTGAGTTAGCTTCATCTGAGTAAGGGATGCTCCTGGATGTGTTACTTATGAAACTTAACATCATTCTCAACCAGGTCATGCACAATATGAGAAGACAGGAATTGGGGCTCTACATTAATATTCTAGAACCTCTCTCTGTTTTGCCACTATATCTTGATCCTCTATAAGAAACTAGGATTCCCTGCAAAAATATTTAATTCCAGCGATGGGATAGGACACAAATAAGATTATTCCGTAACATCTTGGCCAGAAAGAAAATAATGTGGTTTGTTAAAGAGACATAGAGGTTAGATGAAAGGATATCTAGTGACCAGATCTGAGACCATTTAAGAACCAAATAAATAATAATATTAATAGATTATAACACGGAGTGAAATAGAAACTCATGAGTCCACATGAATTTTGTCCAACAAACAGACAAATAAATGGAATGGTAAGAATTTTTTTTTCTGGGACCAGCAGTTGGCATAATGGCTATGTTGCTGGACTCCCAAGTAGTCGACCATGGTTCGAGTCCCAGACCTGGTGGCTTAAACTCATGCCGGGTGCATGTGTGTGCATGCCCAAGAGCCTGAGAAGAGACTGGAGAAGGGACTGTGGCATGGCCATCCCCCCCGTGGGGTGATTTCTTGCTTTCTGTCTCTCTGTCTCTGTCTTTCTGGCAAGCACATGTACCCTATGGCAAAACAAAAACAAAAACAAAACCTCTCAAAAAAAAAATAAGAGAAATAGAATAATAAGAAAACCAACCTACAAATGGAGATAGAATAATTGACTTAGAAAATCATAACTAGGCAATTGTCACAGTAAGCTAATTCAGGCAAGTAAAAGAGAACAAACACAAACAGAGAGAAAAATCACTAGGTAAAATTGAATTGAGATCAGGATTTTACATGACTTTAAAATAGCTCTTCACAAAATATCTATTGGTAACAAAGGGAATAAAAAATAAGAGAAGCCTGAATTGAAAGATGCAATACAATAAGCACAATATTAGGGATAGTACAACAAAAAGAAGAGCGTAACAATGAACAAATTCAAATTGAGGGACTTTCTACAAATGACTTGGTTATAAGCTTTTAAAATATGAAGGTCTCATAAAAGCCTAGGGAAGATTAAGGAATTATTCTAGCCTGAAAGGCACTAGGGAAAAATAGCCGGGTGCAGCTATTTCTATCAGGAGATTTCCAGAACAACTGGCCCAAAAATAGGATCTCTGAATAAAGAATATACTGGGTCTTCTATGCCATGCTTGCAACATTTTGTAAATGTGAAACATCATTTTTAAATAAATAAACAATTTGAGAAAGACTATTGGGAAACATGGCACTACTACCATCGAAGACAAGTACACATTCAAATCTCACCAAAGTGTCTGCATTTGATTGTGAACCTCACTGAGGATGAAACCAACATGATGTGTTTCAAGTACAAAATAGTGCCAAAGAGTACTTCACAGAAGCTGTACCCTCAGAAGAGAGAGAATCGTTATACATTTAGTAAAGGAAAACATTACCTCTTAGACATTCAGGTCCAATTCTGGTAAAGTGTTTTTCCAAAAATGTTATCATAAAATTAGTGGCCTGTTGGTAATTGGCCATTATTCGTTTTAATAGATTACACTTTAAAGGCACTAAATTATGCAGCGTGAATTTTCAGAGAAAATTCCGAAAATGCTATTGTTCAAGTCGTACCTGGAGGGAACCAACCGTGGCTCCATTCATGTGCGTCCAGAACACCAAGGTACATCTTGGTCCCGTGAGTGAAATGACAGGGGTGAGAATGTCAGCCATGTCTGCAAATTTCCCATTAGAGCTATCAGCATACAGGTACCAGCCATCTGTGGTATTTCTGCAGAAAGTGTTTATCAGATTAAAAAAAGGAAGATGAAAATCATAGAATACATAATAGATTGCACGTTTTATTGCCCTTCCATTTTTCCTAAAGGTATAACATTTTATAGCACAATTATGGTCCATAACCTTCATCAGAAATAGTAATTCTAATATTTTGATTTCGACCCCAAGGTCCTTATAATGATAAAAGCTGGTACAAAGTGTATAAATTACGACAAAACATAAATAACTGAATCTGTAATAATTGGTTGATTTTTGTTTTATATTGATACTACCTGATTAGCTCTTTAGAGTTTATTTTATGTGGGCAAAATGAAACCCTAACACATTAAATGCCTCTAGAAGAAGCATAAAACAAAGAAAAAAATATAAATAAGAAGGGTATAAAAAATAGAAATGAAATTAGCCTGGGGTTTAACTCTGGATCAAGGCTTACAGTTCCAATTTATTTTCTCTATATTAATTTAGTTTTTCTTCAACATATTTGAATAAATGTATAGATCATTTTAGGGCATATTGTTCTTTCCTAGGTCTAAATTAAACCAAATTAAAGAGGACAAATTATAGAAACAATTAAATATCAATGTCTCCTTGCCATGCTCCTACATTACCTATCAATTCAGAAGAAATATAATAAAACCTTAAAGACATGTCAGATTGTGCACAGCTTCTTAAAAAATTTAGCAAGGAAGACAGAAAGAGAGAAAGCTCTCCTCACAGGTCCCGCACCACAATGCATCCTTGGCATTAGTCAACCCTGGCCCCTGGACATGCGTGTGGCTTTCTCAGGGAACTGCCCTGTTGCAAACTGGACACCGTCCCATGTGGGTCAGCTGGGCTGCGGCTTTACTGCTGCACCACCATCTAGTCTACACAACTTTTGGAAGTATGAAACAAAGAAGGAATTCCTCACAAACTGAGCATTCCAAAACTCCTTTTCTGATTAATATATATATATTTTTCTTTTTTGCTGCTTTTAACCTAAATACAGATGCTAGAGACTACAGATTATAAACTTGGTACTTATGGAAACCATTTTATTCTGAAATTTTATATCAGTTTTCCAGAAAAAAAAATGTGTTATTAATAGCAAGTACATGAAGAGAGAGAAGTGGTCCTTCAGTTGCTACATAGATACTGACTGCTCAACCTTTTCAGTCCTCACTTTTGCCAGTGTTTCTCCAAGGCACTAGGAGTAGAATTGTCCGCAAAAAACACACAAGGTTTTATCGCTGGCCTCGTTATTTACTAGGAAGACAACTTTGGGAAGATTGTTTAATTTCTCTGAACATTTCAGTTTGCTCATGTTATAAAATGGGATAGTTCTGAGTATGGTATTAATAAAAACTGGAAATAAAGTACATGGAACATCTAACACAGAACTTGGCTGATTTTATATATTAAATGAGTGGTGGTTGCAATTTGTGGTTATGTTTAAATCATTAGTTATTGCTCATGAAATAAGAACTTTAGTGTCCTGAGGACCAGCGTTTAGCATAATGGCTATGTCACTGGACTCCCACGTAGTCGACTGTGGTTTGAGTCCCGGACGCGGTGGCTTAAAACTCATGCCAGGTGCGTGTGCATGCATGCCCAAGATCCCAAGAGGAGAATGGAGGAGAAGGGATTGCGGCGTGGCCATCCCCTTTGGGGAGGTGATTTCTTGCTTTCTGTCTCTCTGTCTCGCTGTCTGTCCTGTGAGCACACGCACCCTATAGCAAAAACCTCTCCCCCAAAAAACAAAACAAAACAAAAACAAACAAACAAACAAACAAACAAACAAACAAACCTTTAGTGTCCTGAAACTACAGAAGTATGTTTGGGGCTAGCAAGTGGCATGGTAGTTAAAGGCACTGAATACCCACATGGCCGACTGTGGTTCAAGTCCTGGACCTAGTGGCTTGCTTTCTCCTTTTCCCTTTCTCTCTCTGGTCAAATTAAAAAAAATAATAATAACAAAAGGAATTAAGTAAATATTTTTGAAAACTATAGAAATATAATTCAAGGTAGGCTTTGTTTTTTTAAGGTTTTTACTATAGGGAGGTATGCACTTGCCAGAGAAAAGACAGATAGAAAGTGAGAAATCACTCCCCAGGGGAGATGGCCATACTGCCATCTCTTTTCTCTCCATTTTCTTCTCTGGATTTTGGACATGCGCACACATACACTCCTTGACTTTTAAGCTGTCAGGACCAGGACTCAAACTGAAGTCAGCCATGTGGTCCAGCAGCTTTAACCACCACACCATCAGCTGACCCTCAAGTTAAGGCTTTTTTTTTTCTTTCTTTCTTTTTTTTTCTTTTTGAGAGGTTTTTGCTATAGGGCACATATGCTTGCCAGACAGACAGAGACAAAAAGACAGAAAGCGAGAAATCACCCCCTCCCGCCCCCGCCCCCGGGAGGATGGCCACGCCACAATCACTTCTCCTCTATTCTCTTCTCGGGATCTTGGGCACGCATGCACATGCACCCAGTGTAAGTTTTAAGCCATCGGGTTGGGGACTTGAACTGCGGTCGACTACATGAGAGTCCAGCAACATAGCCTAGCCATTATGCTAACTGCTGGTCCCAAGTTAAGGTAGTTTTTCAGGGGCAGACTTATTATATTAATATGTCTGGATCATACTTCAATGAAATAGCACTTTTGAGTTTGGTCTTTATGTGCATAATATTCCAGGATCACAAGAATCCCAAGAACAAAGATGAATGTATACAAACATTCATACAAGCAATGGTGAAAGCAGCCAATGAAAAAGAACATATGCGTTTCTATGTGTATAGACTTTCATCTGTGAATCCTTCTTTAAGCAACTTTCAGGATTATAGTAATTTTAGTACATATAATCATAAAATTATTTCAGTGCATCTAAATGTTCTCGAAGAAATTGGATTCTATTTCTGAGATACAGCTTGAGTTGCACATTCCTCTTCAATTTTAATGCCACCACATTAAATCAAATTCTTGTCATCTCTTACCTAAAGTAATAAGCCTCCTAACTGGTCTTCCCACTTCTACTGTTGACGTACTCTGGATATTCTCCAGTTTTTTGCTAAGGACAGATATTGGATTATATTATTTCCCCAAATTTACTTTATGAGACTTGCTAGAAACCTCCTAGTATACTTGGGATATAGCAGTAATATTTAGTATGCCATATAAATTTCTTTATAACCTTGCCTTTGTCTCCCAGTGGGAATGAGAGCTGGGAACAGCTGCACCCAATCAGCTCTCCTGAGCCAATACAACCTAACCCCAGCACATCACTGTACATGTGAGTTGTGGGACTCAGTATCTTATACCAGGTCTTAACAAATTGATGTAAACATGCAATGAAATCCCAACACACTTCTTATAGACCTATTTTTTTTTTCTGAAATGCGTAAACAAGTCCTAAGCTTCATATAGAAGTATCAAAAGCCAAGAATAGACTATTTTACTTTATTGACCTGATAAAAGTCATGAATATCATTCTCCAAGTCAAGCAGCTTATTTAGTAGGTCAGAAAGAACTCTTTCTATACAAAAATGATTTTTCTTTGGAGTTTACTGAACTTGTGTGTTGGCCAGAAAGCAGAAAGCATGACTCCAACTACCTAACCCTGCAGCAAAGGTGGCCCTTTTCCCTAAAATCAGCTGACATGAATGAAGGACTTTGACCCTACAAAAAACTTATGGGTACTCAAGACTTTCCCAGGCATGGTACAGGGCCTGAGGTCTCTAATGTGAGGATGAGGTGGTTTTCTGACCTACAGCAAAGCATTAGACCATTGGCATTTTATAACTTCTGGAAATATTTTCTCCCAAAGTATTGTCTTTGAAAAAAGAAGAAAGGAAAGAAAAAAATAAAGAAAGAAAGAAATAAAAAAAAGGAAGGAAGGAAGGAAGGAAGGAAGGAAGGAAGGAAGGAAGGAAGGAAGGGAGGGAGGAAAGGAAAATAAGACTTTCCCAGGCATGGTACAGGGCCTGAGGTCTCTAATGTGAGGATGAGGTGGTTTTCTGACCTACAGCAAAGCATTAGACCATTGGCATTTTATAACTTCTGGAAATATTTTCTCCCAAAGTATTGTCTTTGAAAAAAGAAGAAAGGAAAGAAAAAAATAAAGAAAGAGAGAAATAAAAAAAAGGAAGGAAGGAAGGAAGGAAGGAAGGAAGGAAGGAAGGAAGGAAGGAAGGGAGGTAGGAAAGGAAACTGTTTTGAGGCATATTCTCACTGCTGCTTCCCCCAGCTTGATGAGGTTTAGATGAATGACAACAGGAACAACTTCCTGGATGACCTGCCCATGACAGGCTGAAGGAGCAGCACCACCAGGCCATGCAGTTCACAGCCAGGGTGCTCCAATTGGTAAAGCCCACCAGTCAGCTTTCTTCTCACACCCTGCTGCTCTGTGGAAAATCTGCTCCCTCCACCTCCCCTCATGATGCTAAGGACTATCAGAAACACTCCTGACCAAGGTGGTAAGGCTGTGTGATAATGCGGAGGCACAGGTGACCTTCAGGTACATGTTTAGAAAATCCATGTGCCAGCATTAACATAGATCGAAGGAAATAAGTCCTTTTTTCTACATAAAGCAACTCCCAGGGCTTCTTAGAGCCCTGTAGCTCCCTCTATGTCACCACCATTATTGGAGTTATAATAACCTTCTATGGAGTCCCTTGGGAACTCAAGAAGGCCTCATAATAACCCACTATGGAGTCCCTTGGGAACTCAAGAAGGCCTTTGCGTGTGCTCCTACTCACACACTTAATGAGATCATTCACTGAGGTAAAGTGATTATTATAATTTTCTCCCATCTTATTTATGTATTTATTATTGAACAATCAAATCAAGAATATAACCATATACATCATTGTCAACAGATAATTTTACCAGTACAATTAACCCCAGCAAATCACTCTGTATGTGAGTTGAAGGACTCAGCATCTTAAAGATAAAAACTCTTAACAAACTGATTTAAAGACGTGATAACACCTCAACACACTCCTTATGAAGTTACTTTTCAGAAATTGGTAAAATAATCCTAAACTTCATATAGAAGTACAAAAAGTCAAGAACAGACAATTCTATCATGAAGAGAACAATATGGAGGAACTTAATGAGATATCAAGGCTCATGAAGGTTTAGTCATCAAGTGCTATGATCCGAATGTTTGTAAACTTTCAAAATGTATACACTACAATCCTAAACCCCCAAGTGATATATAAGAATGTAGTGCCTTTTGGATGGTAAGTCAGTCACCTTAATGGAATCAGTGCTCTTATAAAAGAGACCCGAGACAGTTAACTAGCCCCTGCCACCAGTGAGGAAGCAGTGAGGAAATGCCATCTGTGAACAAGGAAATAGGCCCTCAACAGACCTTAGGAGTTATAACATCTTGATACAATGTTAAGTGAAATAAGATAGAGAAAGACACATATATCATTTTGTTTTTAGTGGACTCTCACAAAGTTAATTTTAGGTCCAGCTGGTGGTGATGTAGTTAACACAGCTGGACCTTACATGGCTGATGTCACAGTTCAAGTCTCAGATCCAGTTGTTGAAAACACACATGGGCACATGTGAATACATGTCCAAAATTCTAAGAAGATAATGAAAGAGAAGGGATTGTAGCATGGCCATAACACCTTGGTGGTGGTGGTGGTTGGGTGATTTCTGACTTTCATTCCTTTTATGTTTTTCTCTTTATGTTTCTCTCTAAGAACATGTATCCAATAGCAAAATCTTGAAAAGAAAAAAAGAAAGAAAAAACAAGTAATTTTAAAGAAGTAGAGAGTAAAACAGTGGTTTCCCCCAGATACTGGGGAAGGGAAGAAAGAAGTGAGACAGGAAAAAGCTGGTCAGCAGATACAAAGTTACAATTATATAGGAAGAAAAGGATTTATTGTACAGTAGGGAGACTATAGTTAACAATAATATATTGTAGTTTTAAAATAGCTAGATGAAAAGATTTTGAGTATTTTCACTTAAAGGATAATAAATGTATGAGGTGATATGCAAATTACTGATTTGATATTTACACAATATATACATGTATTGAAACATCACATTGTAGCCCATAAATATGCACAATGATTGTACGTTAATTAGAAAAAAAGAAAAAAAAAGAATTTGCTATGGTTTAAATGTCTGTTGGTATCCCAAATCTGTATGTTGAAATCCTAGTCCTTAAGGTATTTGTATTAGGGGTTTGGGGACCATGAGAAGTGATTGGTCCTGAGGGCATATCCTCATTATTGGGGTTCATGCCCTACAAAAGAGACCAAAGGTGACTAGCTTAGCCCTTGCACCATGTGAAGACAGGACTACAAAGTGTCATACATGAACCAAGAAACCATCACTAGGCACTGAATTTGTTCACATCTTAATCTTTGACTTCCAGCCTCCAGAACTGTGAGAAATAAATATTAGTTGCTTATAAGTCACCCAGTTTTATGGTGTTTTGTTGTATCAGACCAGATGAACCAAGACAACATTTGATAGTACTGGTGTTCTGACATTTTCCACAGTACTGGTGGACTTCAAAAAGTTCACAGAAGATAGCTAATATGGATAAACAATGTGTATAGATTTTTTTAGAGAAAATTTTGATATAGAGCATGTGTACTCACCAGCCAGATAGAGACAGACAGAAAGACAAAAAGTGAGAAATCATCCCTCAGTGTGGATGGTCATACTTCAATCCCTTCTCCTCCATTCTCTCAGGATTTTAGGCACACATGCACACGCTCCCAGTGTGTTTTAAGCCACCAGTCTGGGCCTCGAACCATGGTTGACTATGTGGGAGTCCAGTGACGTAATCATGACGCCATTGACCCCCAAAAACTATGCATGGATTTTAAACTTTGGAACAAAATAAGCTTGCATTTTAGTTCAATTTTTATGTAAATTTTATGAAGTACCTTCATATTACCCTAGTATCTATAGTGGGCTCTCCCTGCTGAAGTGGAATTGTCCTTAACATCTACCAACAACTTTACTGTGTATAGTGAACAAAGTCCTTTACTCAAGAACTTTGGGACTGAGTAACGATCATAAATAATCCATGTCAGAGTTATTATGTGGGATTTTAGAAAATAAAGAAAAATGAAAATTTCTTCTGTTAAATACCGGTATTCATCTAACTGGATGACTCCCCAGCTTTGATCCCAAAAGTCTCCACATGTCCTCTGTATTTTCTTGTAGTATTTCAGAAGACACATATACACAGACAGACAGACAGATACACAGACACACATACACACACTTCTATTTGACTTTATTGGTGCCTTCTGAAATACACATCTGATTCTATCATTCTTAGAAATCTCCGGTACATCTTTACTGACTCAAAATGAGGTCCCTAAGCTAAACTACAATATGCTATCCATCTGCAAGTAAATAAAAAGCTTCCACTATGTGAATATCAGTTAATAAAGCTTCCCATCAAGATCAGCTGACACTACTTTTTCATAGAAAGATTTTCTTGATAAAACGAGCAGTGAATTAATTTGCATTCAGTGAAAGCTCCTTATCTTGTCATTTACTTGTTAGGAGCAATGAACAGACTGGCACTTTTTACTGTATTAGTCTATAACAAGTCAGAGATTTTTTTTTTTTTTTCTGTAAAGGTCCAGCCTGGAAATATTTTAGATTTTGAGGACATCATCTCTGTTACAACAATATAACTGTGACTTTGAATCACAAAAGCAGCACATGGATAATTCTTAGCTGAAAGGTTATGGTCATGGCCCCAGAAAACCATATTTACAAACAAATGGGTATCAGGTCATGTTTTGTCCAGAGGCCACACTTTTTCTACCCCTGTTCATAGATCAAGCCTCAACTCATCAGGAGCTGAGGAATAACTATCTGTACCAACATTTTGCCTTAACTTTTGTGAATTACTTTTCTCAGACACACAGATTTCTAACCATTTCATGGGTTCATACAATTACTTAAATATTGGGTTATTGGAAAAATCATAACGTATTTTTTCTATGTAAAAATGTATCATGACTTTCCGACAACTCAATATATCAGGAGCTTTCTCTTCGCTGTGATTTTTTGGATTGGTCTTTTTGGGGGCACACTTATAACCCTGACACTGGTTCTCGCTTGGACAGTGTCTAATTCACCCTCCACAATCTATCTCAAATAAACTCTCACCTCTAAACCTTCTTTTTTTTTGAGAGGTTTTTGCTATAGGGCACGTGCGCTCGCCAGAAAGACAGAGACAGAGAGACAGAAAGCGAGAAATCACCCCCCAGGGGGGATGGCCATGCTGCAATCCCTTCTCCTCCATTCTCTTCTTGGGATCTTGGGCATGCACGCACATGCACCCAGCTTGAGTTTAAGCCACCGGGTCCGGGACTTGAACCGTGGTCGACTACGTAGGAGTCCAGCAACATAGCCATTACGCTAACTGATGGTCCCAACCTCTAAGCCTTCTTAAATTTCTAGACACCAAATTTCTAGACTCACTTTCCTTCACTTAAAATTGCTCCCTCACCTCAGAATTCTATAGCATCTTCTTAACTTTTTAAGTGCACTCGTCATAATAGATTTCATTTATTAATCATGAGGCTGTATGACCCACTGTACTATTGGGTTATCGGGAAAGTCACGATACACCTTTGCATAGAAAAGCAGAAAAAAATTTGTCATGACTTTCCTGACCACCTAATATTAACACATCAAGGCACAAATTTTAACTTTTTAAATTTGTGGTATCTAGGATATCTTGAAAGCTAGCTTAAATTCAACTGGCGCATAATAAATATTTGCTGAATCTGTTGCTAGACAGAAGTGGTAGAGAATTCTTACTTTTTTACACAAAATTCACCTTTACAAATGGCAAAGGTGATTAATCTTTAAAATGGACTTACAATTTTGATAGAATGCTTTTAAAGTTTTCTTTCCTAGTCTCGTAAAATAAAAAGAAAGTAACAAACATTTATTGAAAATTTATATAACCAACTGAGGTTTTACTAACTAAAAATTCAATAACCAAGGTATTGGAGCCAACTATTTTAATTAGGAACACCCACAGTTCCTGTTTCAACATTGTATGACACTCACTGGAGAGCAACACTAAAACAAGAATAAAAACAATCCTAAAAGCTAATAAATAAAAAGTATATTATGCAATGTAATATAAACTTATTTATCTTCTAATTTCAAATATAATGTCAATTAAGTATCAGAGGGTATGTGTGCTTGCCAGAGAGAGAAACAGAGTGACAGAGAGAAAGAGAGAAAGAGAGAGAGAGAGAGAGAGAGAGCACTCATTGATGGGCTGGAGTAGCAGACTCAGTGGCTAGAAAACTACACTGGGTACATGCACATGTGTGGATGTGCCCAAACCCCATTTGACAATATGGAGGAAACGAGATTATTATGTGATCGCACCCATTGGAGGGTACACACCTACTCTTATAAACAAAATTAAAGAACAAGTTTTATTTTGGCACGAATCAAAACCTACACATACTTATTTTTGTTATGCATTTTCCATGAACTGTTTCAAAGCTCTTCATTTACAGATATATATACACACACACACACACACACACACATACACACAAATATACATATATACACACATATAAACACACATACACACAATAGGTTTTTAGAAATTTGAAATCCAGGCTGGCCAGTGACATTGTTTTTTAAGGCAGATGAATCCCACATGGGCTACCAAGTACTTCAAGTCCTGGACCCAGTGACTTGAGAAAGATGCTGAGTGTTGGTGTGTGCAAGCTCCAAAACCAGAAAGGAAGAAAAGATAGAGAAGGAAACAGCATGGCTTTCCCCTATGGGAGCTGCTCCTTGCTTTCCCTCTCTGGTAAGCACATGTACCCTTTGGCATGCATAAATAAACAAACGAATAAATAATAAAATCCACACATAGATGCCCCCCACAGTACACAGTTCCATGAACTTTTTGAAGACCCTTTATATGAAATAATAAAAAAAGACAGGTTTTTAGATTGACCTTTAACTTAGGAAATCTATACACTAGAGAGTTTTTAAAAAATGGCTTGCTTCCAACAAACCGCAGAAGGTAGAATTATAATCATAACTATCTACCATGTGAAATAACTAAAATTAAATAACTTGCCAGTGGCTATTCTCTGGCTCAATGCTGAAGCTGAGATTTGGACTTGAATGGTCTTCCCACGTTTTCATCCTCCAAACCAGTCATCCTTTAGGTGCAGTACCTAAACCAGCAGCATCGACATTACAGGGGAACGTATTTAATTGTCAGTCTGGGGGCCCAATCACATCGAGTAAACCAAAAATTCTGGGGTTAGGCTTCAGCAATTGGTTTAACAAACCTTGCAGTTTATTTTGGTGCATGCTACAGTTTCAGGACCATTTATCCCCATCAGCACACTAACGGTTAAATTTGTATTTGTAATTCCAAACTGGTAAATGAAGATCTAATCTAAAAAGAATAGCTAGCAACACAGAGATTCCACATTTATTCTTCTCTACAAAATGAATACTGTGGGGAAAACAAATAGAAATAAGATTGAAGAATGTTTTTGATACTTGTTTGTACAACACCTCATTTTCCATCATGTACAGTGTGAAAAACAGTGCTATGTGACAGTAAAAACAAACAGAAGATGGCTAGGAGAAACGGGGTTTGGATTTCTCAGCCAAATGTTTTTGAAAAACAGAACTGTAGCAATACGCAATACCAGTATACCATTTGCACGTATGTGTGTGCGTGCACGTGTGCACACACACACGCACACAACAGCTCAATAGAAATACTTCTTCTGGATTTGTATAACCAATTGTCCATTATATTCTCTTTTAAATATATTTACACATTTTACAAGCTTGTAAAAGACTTAATAAACTAGGTATATTTTATTTATTTATTTATTTATTTATTTTTCAATTAGAATATCCCTAACATATTTGACCAAACAAACAAACAAAAAAAGTGCCTGGCACATGATAAGTACTCAATAATTATTTGTCAAGAGAGTTAATAAAAAGTAACTAATGACTTTTAAAAAAAAAAAACTAGGCTAATAGGATAACAAATATCTTCTAAAAATTTTTTTTCTTCTAAAAAATTTTAAGTCTAGTTTTCAAAATAGATGAAACTACTTTAAACCTTTCAAACTTTTTGAGTATTCTATTTATTATTATTATTCTTTAGTTTTAGTTATACTATATGGCATGTGTGCTTGCCAGAGGCAGAGAGAGAGATAGGGTGTAAGAGAGAGAAAGTGAGAAACCACTATCCTAAGGGGTAAAGCCATGCCACAGTCTCTTCTCTTCCATTCTCCTCTTGGGATTTTGGCCATATATGCACATGCTCCCAGTGTGATTTTCAAGCCACAGGGTCCGGACTTGAGAAAGATGCTGAGTGTACAGTCAGTCATATGGGATCCAGAGTCTTAACCTCCACACTACCTGCTGGTCCCAATTTTCAATTATTTTTAAAAATAATTTTTAAAAAATGATTATTTGCAATGACTTGCAATTATGCCAGAATTTATTCACATAATATTGAAAGTAAGAATCCTATTTATCAAATTCTAGCTTCTGCTAAACATAGAGAAAGCTGGAAGAGAAATCACTTCTACCTAAATGAGAAAATACTTGGAAACATAAAAAAAATCACAACTCTTTATACCCCATTATAAATAGGTAATTAACCAAAAATCTAAGCAAAAACTTGCTCCTGAAGGGAGACATAGGATGTAAGTGATTGCTTACTGGGACTGACACCCAAGTATCCCACAATCTGTTGAAACTTCCTCCAAATTTTTAATAACTCGTCTAAGGCTAACAGCATGCTTTGTGTGAGAACTCTTGGGAGCCAAATCCAAGAGGGAACTTGCTCTCACTTGCAGCCTCTTTACCATGACTCTAACTGGGCATTTATAAAAACCATAAGGCTGGGGCAAGAAATTAGAAAAACTCCTAGATGGTACAGGCTGAAGGAGAGGAATGGTGGTTATCAAAGGAAATATACAAAGACTTCTCGGGGCCAGCATGTGGCGTGGTGGTTAAAGTGCTAGACATTCCCACATGACCAATTCCAAAAAAAAAAAAAAAAAAAGACTTCTCTCCCTAGAGAACAAAAGACTTAACCCACTAGGAGAGGGGCAGTAGGGAGAAAGGAATAGGAAAAAGTAATGGGCTCTGGAAAGATATAGGAAAGCATCCTGAGCCCAGAACATGGAAGGTTATTATTATTGTCATAGAGTCAGATTTACTCAGAGTCCTAAACTTAGTACCTAGAGTTATCATGTCTGCATAAGAGGAGAGCTGAACTAAATAAAGAACACACCCTGCTTTTTATTACCAAGATTGAAAACATAGAATGGACAAGTAACAGGTCTCCACACTACAGGGATGCAAGAACATAGAGAAAGCTTCTCTGAGGTACAAACTCACAGGAAATCCTTTGGGTGAAGCAGCACAGTAACACTGAGGAAATTACTACAGAAGTTCAACAGGAAGAACTGGAAACCTATGATGGATGGAGGGTAACCACAACAGCAACAAGACCCCAAAATGTTCTACTGACTAGATGAACATCGTATTCCATATTACAGACCGAGCTGAAGAAAAGTCATGCCCATTTCTCAGCATAAATACTGTTTACATCAGAACCTGATGTTTTACAAAAGATGGGTATCTTTCAGATAAAACACACACGCACGCACACACACACACACACACACACTATGCACAAAGAAGCGAGAAAAATACACACCGAATCCAGAGATAAGCAAGCTTAATTAAATTCCATAAACTTTTGACTAGCAGATAGCATAATGGTTACATTGCTGGCCTCCTACATGGATGACTGCAAGTCTGAGTCCTGGACCCAGCAGCTTGAAACATGCCAGGCTCATATGTGTGTGTGCCCAAAATTCCAGAAGGAGAATGAAGGAGAAAAGATTATGGTGTGGCCACCACCACAGGGGGTGATTTCTTGCTTTCTGTCTGTCTCTCTGGTGAGTGCACAGGCCCTGTAGCAAAAATCTCTCTTAAAAAAATCTATGAACTTATATTGATGTGAGGTCTGCTTTAAATATAGACTTATATTTCTCATACCAGAACCAGGGCTCCTTGACCTAGTTTGCAGTTACTATCTCCTCCCAGGGCCACGCTATAGTCAGTTGATACCTGCCTTACACTCCTGCCTTCTGGTTACCATCTCTCTATGGGAAAGCTAGATACACCCTATTGAATTTGCCCCACGACTCCTCATACCCTACATAGGCCATGCAGATATGCTGTAATGACCACTTATAGTTACAGTGTGAGTCCAAGTTGCTCATGCCTGGTTGTTTTAAACTTACCAATTAAACCTCCCCATGGAAAAATATGTGGGTAACACCCTAATCCCAGTAAAGACAGTCCCACAGGTCCTAGCTCTCTCACTGTCTCACCATTCGTGGGTTGAGGGTACATGTCCTGGAAAACTCCTTTCTTTCTGTTAGTCCTACAAGGCATGCTATCTTCTTCCTTCAGGGATTAGTAACTAAAAACTTACCTCTGTTATTTTATGTGTTTTGTTGAGTTAACCTCATGTCTCTCACTTGACCAACTCACTTGAAGCTAACTTATTTCTTGGCCAAGGTCCTCCCAGAAAGTGGCTTCTTGATAGAAAAGAAACTAGACACAGGTTATGTAAGAGTGACAAGGGCATCCTGTTAGAGGGACACATGGCAACAGGTTAAATACTTGGGTGTTAGACCATCCTCCAGGATAAAGAAGTATGCAATGAAGGGCACATTGTGATCATCTACTACCAAATCCTCTGGAGCACCATCATTGCTGAGAGAGAGTTTATAGCCACTGTCTGGAGGGAGACCTCAAGATTGGAGGAAAATACAACTCAATTGGAGGAAAATACAACTTCAATTAACAGAATCAGAAAAAGATCTGACCTACATGTTAAAACCATCAAATAGAAAAGTATTGAATTATAAATAATTATAAATAGTGACACAAAGCAGGAAGTAATCAAATATCTTCCTGATTAAAAATAAATAAAGAGTCTGAAAATGACAGAACAGAAATAAAATAAAGAAGAAATTCCTACCAGGCAAGAAACCACAAAGAAGATGAGCTATATCTCTGAGAAAATCCTTGCCTGATCACCAAATTGCACAAAAAGCAACAGTGAAAAACGACATGAATAGAGAGGTTAACAGTACATCCTGTAGAGTATCTAAAGTTTACAATGTGAATCCAGTCAAATTATTTCCCTACTGAAACAACAAAAAACTCTCAGATGAACATGGCAGAATTCAATCATTATAATCTATTATCAACAATATTCAGTTTTCATTTAAAAACTCTTAGATAAGCAGAGAGTGGGAAGTGTGACTATTGTAA
The DNA here is from genome assembly GCF_000334495.1 of Tupaia belangeri chinensis. Taxonomy (NCBI): domain Eukaryota; kingdom Metazoa; phylum Chordata; class Mammalia; order Scandentia; family Tupaiidae; genus Tupaia; species Tupaia belangeri. The sequence goes on from NW_006205935.1 coordinate 142,310, forward strand.
TGGAAACCACTACAAGTGAGACATTACGTTGTATGAATCTGACAATTTTATAGCACCTTATTATACATACATTTAAAAAATAAAGAAAAATATGTAAAAAAAAAACCCAGAAAATACTTATAGTATCAATGAATGCACAGATATAGAAACTTAAAAGTAAAATGAAGTTCTAAAACAATCAACCAGAAATTCAGAGTCTGAGAAGTACAATAATAAAAACTTACAAAGTGTAGATGTGTTCAAAAGAGTTAGATATGGCCAAAGAATAAATCAGTGAGCATGAGAATGCATTAGTAGAAACTAACTGAAAAAACTGAAAGATAAAAGCTTGAGAAACATAAACACCACTTTAGAGGCTTGTAAGACGTTATCAAACAGTCCCATGTTAATACAAATGATATCCCGAAGAAAAGGGAGAGAGAAAATATTTGAAGAAATAATAGTAAAAACTTCCCCAGCTATGTGGAAAATAAAGTAGTATAGATCCAAGAAGATTAACAATAGATACTTCACAGTCAAATCATGGTAAATCAAAGATAAAGAAAAAAAAAATCTTGGAACCAGCAGGTGGTGTGGTAGTTGAGGTAATACATGGCCAACCATGGTTCAAGTCCTGGACCCAGTGGCTTGCTTTCTCAGTTTCTCTCTCTCTTTATCTCTCTCTGTCTGTCTGTCTTTCTTTGGTGAGTGCATGTGCACTATAGAAAATCAAATAATAATGAAATAAATAATTATTTTTAAAAGAAAAAAATCTTGTCAGCAGACCAAGTAAAAGGACATATTACAGGGGGAGATATATTGCTATAACTAACAATAGTTGTCTTGTTGGAAAATATTGATAACATCAAAGTATTAAAAGAGGGACCAGCAGTTAGCATAATGGCTATGTCACTGGACTCCTATGCAGTTGACTGTGGTTCGCGTCCCGGATCCGGTGGCTTAAAAAACTCACATTGGGTGCGTGTACATGCGTGCCCAAGATCCCGAGAGGAGATGGAGAAGAAGGGATTGCGGCATGGCCATCCCCCCTGGGGGGTTATTTCTTGCTTTCTGTCTCTCCATCTCTGTCTGTCTGGGAAGCGCACGCGCCCTATAGCAAAAACCTCTCAAAGAAAAATTAAAAGAAAAACAAACAAACATATACAGTAAAGCTGCCTTTCAAAACTGAGGGGAAAATAGAGACATTTTAAGATTAAAAAAAAGAGACCCACTTGCCAGCAAACTTTTATTGCAAGAAATGCTAGAGAAATTCCTTCAGGAAGACAGAGAGAATGACACAGACTGAAGCACTGACAGTATGTGTGTGTATTTAATATGTATTTTATTTAAAAACTGTTTTAATATTTTATATATAATATCTAATAATATTAAAAATCCTAAGATTGAGCAATGCAAAGTTATAGCCTTCTATTTATGACTTTATAATATACTTTGGTATGATATATATGTAATAATAATAACACTATAACTAAGTGGGGGTAAATGAAAATAAACAGTGCCAAAGTCCTGTATTTTACCTTGAGAAATTTGATCTGAACACTCAGTACTTGGGGTAAATGTAGCATGCTTATTATAATCCTTAGAGGAACCATTATGCGAAAGGAAATAAGCCAGGCACAAAAAGACAAATATTATATGATTCCAGTTATATAAAATAGCTATAATCGGGAAATTCTTAAAAAGTAACTTAGAAGTATCCAGGGGTTGGGAATGGAGGAAATAGTGAGTTATTGCTTAATGGTTGAACAGTTTTATTCTGTTCATATGAATGAAAAAGTGTTGGAAATAGCAGTGAGGGCTGCATAACACTGCAAATGTAATGAATTCCACTAAATTATATGCTCAAAAAGGGCTAAAAAAAAAAAAAGCAAATTCCTATCACAGATCTATCCTACCACAATAAAAAGATCAAAAAGATTTGAAGCACTTTCAAGTTTCTCATCACATTTTTGAACAAAAAGCAATAGTTCCATTCAAATCTAACATTCAACACTCTTCCTTTACTTTGCTTTATTTCTCCCACCAAAATGAAAATAATCCCACATCATTTGCAGTTTTGCTTTTTGCGATTTTAGTAACCTATGGTCAACTGTGATCTGAAAATACTACAAGAAAAATTACCAGAAATAAACAACTAAGCAGTTTGATTTTGTTTTTGCCATAGGGTGTGTGTGCATTTCAGAAAGAAAAAGTGAGAGAGAGAAAAAGTGAGAAATCACCCCCCACCCCCATTCCCCAGGGGGAATGGCCATGCCTCAATCCCTTCTCTAGTCTCCTCTCAGAATTTTGGTCATGCAAGCACACATTCCCAGCGTAAGTTTCAAGCCACTCAGTCTGAGACTTGAACCACAGTTGGCCATTTTAGGAGTCTTGTGCCTTAGCCACTATGCCACCTGCTCGACCCACAACTCATCAGTTTTAAATTGTCCACCATTCTGTGTTACCTGATGAAATCTCTTGCCATCTGATGTTTTCCTGTGCAGGATGTGAATAAGAAAAAAAGAGCGAGTACAGAATAATAAAAGACTTAGAGATAAAGAAAAAAACATTTACAAGACTTTCATTATAGTATATTATTATGATTGTCCTTTAGTGTTAGTTGTTGTTAATCCTTTATATGCCTAATTTATAAATTAAATTTTTATCATAGCTATGTGTGTATTTATAGGAGTTCCCACAAATAAGATGTGACTACTGTATAAGAACAATGTAAAGACCTTGGGGCCAGCAGATGGTGTGGAGGTTAAAGCAGCTGGATCTCACATGACTGACCACAAGGTTTGAGTCCCCGGACCTAGAGGCCTGAGAATCACGCCAGGCACATGTATGTGCATGTGCAAAATTTCAGAAAGAGAATGGAGGAGATGGGATTGTGGCATGGCCATTCCCCCTGGTGGGCTATTTCTCATATTCTCTCTGTCTCCCCAGTGAGCACATGTGCCCTATGGCCAAAACCTTATAAAAATAAATAAAGAAAAAAGAAAAAATTAGGAAAATAGGCCAGATGCACAAATTCCCAAAATCCTGAAAGGAGAATGGAGCGGAAGGGATTGTGGTATGGCCATTATCCCTAGGGAGTACTTTTTCACTTTCCCTCTCTGTCTTTCTGTCTTGATCCATCTCTGGCAAGCATACATACTCTATTTATTATTAAAATAATAATAAAAATACTTTGTATCCTAAACATGATATATTATTACATTCTCAAATTCCCTAAATTTTATCTAGTGTACCTTATCATATTATTATTTTTTATAGATTTAATGACATGAAAAGATTGAGAGACACAGCAATATTCAATTCTCCCTTCCTTTATATAGTCCAGGTATTTCCACTGTAGGAAGACTGGAACTCAAAGTCAAAAGAGAACGGCCAAGAGCTGAAAGGTAGCTGTCTCAAATATGTATCAATAGCTTATACTGTGTACTGAAGAAACAATCATTGCCTATAGTTTTTATTTCTATTTCTTGGTTCAGATAACAGAGGAGGGAGAGGTAAAATTTTCTAATTTTATGGTAAGCTGGCAAGTTTACTCCATTTTCAGAATGAAACCACCAGTAAACCATGACTCCTGCCACTGGGGGTTGGTTTCACTGAGGCCTTTTCCTCTCAGGATCTTGCAATAATACTTTATTATTTGTGTGTTTGTGTGTGTGTTGAGACAATGATTTTATTTCTCATTCTTACTTTATACTTGTTTTAGTCCAAAGTTGATGAACAACCAGACAGATACAATTATTATTCTACTCCCTGCATATAGCAACCTATTCCCCTGAAACTCTCATGCTTGGAAGATACGCACCTTTTACAATGATCTGATGGCTGTCTTGTTCAGGCACTGTAGATTCTTAGCTTTCTCTTCTACCCATGTTTATAACTAATGCACTTATTATTTCCTAGATACCTTTATTTGAAGGGTAGTTTTGCTTATTCTATCATTTCATATCAGCAGACAGCCTACTAGTATAAGGGGCAAAAGAAATGTCTTAGCAGTTTATTGGGTAATATGCTTGCCCGATGAAAATGATGATTACGAGTATGCAATTAAGTCAAATCAAGGTTTTCTAGTCATAGTCTTATTCCTTCAGTATTATTAGGATCAGAAAAAATTGGGGAAGGTGCCCTATGCTCAAAATTTAAATGGTTTCTATATTTGAATCTTCATATATTGCAACACCTTTCTGGATTCTAGAGACTATGCTGCTTGAGATGATTAAACATGTCTACCTCTGCACCATTAAAAACACAAACAAAAGAACAAAAGCTATGCTGTACTGAGTTAGGGATTAATTTAGTAACAGACCATGGGTCAGGACTAGCCATGATACCTAAAACTATCTGCTGTGTTATACACAGCTGATTCTCGATTTCTCACGCCGTTGAAACGACAGATATGTCAGTTCTAGTTCTTAACCTCCTCAAAATCACGTTCTCGTGAGGGGATTCACCTTGAGCCATTTCTTCCCTGTGCTTTGGCACCAAAGTTCAGGATCAGTATTTTAAAGCCTTGTATACTCTGCTACACATGATCATGAATTATCATTCTTTGACCTTTACATTCTTCTAGAGCTTTGCTCCTCAGCAATGCTGTTACCGGTTATTTATAGCATCACAGCCTGTGATAGAAAGGCCAATCTAAATTCTGAATATGTAAAAGATGTATATCACGTTAGAAGTACTTTAAAATGTAAATAAGCACTGCCACAGTGTTGTCTGGCTGAGTCCCTGTTTTTACAATAACATGAGTATAAAATGTCACAACTGGAATCAATTCTGAGGCAATGCTAGTAATGAGGTGGAAACAGCATAAGCTATAACAGTTTAGATACTATTAAAAGCAAATCTTTTTTTGATTTAAACATGAACAGTGAAGGGGTCTAAACTAGAATAACTTAAGAGCAGAGTTTTTCATTTCATAAAAAATAAAGCATTTCCTTTCACTTTACCCTGAGTTTTGAAATGATGTTGAGTACACTGATAAAAAATATAGGGTGTTCATATTTATGTTTTATAAATTTCATTGAAAAAATAGTGAATTGTTGAGTTTAATAATTTGTTAAAATTTAGTAATATATAAAATAAAAAATAACAATTTTAAATATCTGTATTTTCTAATTAACTCATTTAAAGCTTTCTTAGAATACGATTTTAAGTTTATGACATCCTAGCCAATGTTTGGCTACTAAACTTTAATTTAAAAGAGAATCCCTGCCAAGACAGTGTTTGGCTAAAAAACTTTAATTTAAAAGAGAATCCCTGCCAAGGGTAATCCCTGAAAAGAAATTTAGATCTCTATTTTGAAGAGGATATGAGAAAGTTTAATTTTAAACCTAATGATTCCCCCAAAGAAATTCTAGCTTAAGACATTTTTCTATGTTCTTTTTTTATAAGAAACTTCATACTTGAGTAAAAATATAATCAAAGTTAATACAGTAATATATGTGTGCATATGAGTTAAGAATACAATAACTATATAATCCATGAAAACATTAATAACTATAACTATACTAGCTTAGAGAAGAGACTCTTTGGAGCCAGCTGATGACGCTGTGGTTACGTCCCTGGTCCTCCACATGGTCAACCATGTCTCCAGTCCTGGACTGGGTGGCTTGAAACTTGTGCTGGGTATGTGTGCAGGTGTGCCCAAGAACCAAGGAAGAGAATGGAGAATGGACTGTGGTTTGGCCATTCTCCTTAGGGGCGGTTCCTCACTTTCCCTCTCACTTTCTCTCTCCAGCCAGCACATGTGCCCTAAAGCAAAAATCTCTAAAAAAATTTTTTTAAAGTATCATATATGCAAGATGTTATTGCCACCAATCTTTTTTGCTTTTATCTTCAGCTTTACTTTATCTTTTAATTACTATCATTTTTTGTCCAAATAGTATTTTTTAAAGGAATTATTGTATTTAACTTAATTTATTTTTACATTTTTGACCAGAGAGGTACAGAGTGAGGGCAAGAGAGAGAGAGAGGGAAAGTAAGAAAGCAAGCCTCCAGGTCCAGGATTCGAACCATGGTCGGCCATGTGGGAGCCCAGCACCCTTAACCACCATGCCACTTGCTAGTCCTGAGTCTAAATAGTAGTTCAACTTTGTTCTCTTATGTCGATATTTCCTAATAGTCATTTATTATGAGACCAGTGCTGACAGATGTTGATTAAAACACTGTAGGGATCATTGAGTATCACTTGAGATACAGAATCATGAAGAAATTAGTCAAGGAAATTCATTTTGATAGTATTCTGGGACATGCTTTATAATGTAGATAATACCCAGAACAGCATCTGCTCTATGTAGAACCTTTAACAATAGTGGCCCACAACACTTCCAAGAATAGGCTATAGAGAACCCCACACTTAATAAATTTCAATTTAAGAGTAATAAATATGCCCAGGTAAACTGGTATATTTTAGAAAAAAAAAATCTTTCTCATGTTTTATAAAAATGAAGTAAACAAAGCAAATCAAGTAAATATTAAACGCTGTTAAATGTGAAAGACTATTTTTCTTTGAAGGCCCTAGTCAAAGAGTTACAACCACTACATTGGAGAAAGCCCAAGTTCTACTCTGATTACTCTATCTTCGGAAGAGAAAAGTTTATGCCCCACATATCTCTTCCCTCAGAATCCATCTTTACTGAAATCCATTTAGCAAGCAAACACACAAAAGAAATTCTGATTCATTCAACAATGATATAACACTATTAAATTTAGACTTATAGAACTAGAACAAACCTTAAATCCTGTCATTTACAATGCATTTGTCTTTCTTAATCCTGATTTTTCAATGCGAGCTCGAAACCCAGATTACAAAGTGGAGCATCCTTTTTTGGAAGATCTAAAGCAAATAAAAAAAAAATTGTACTCCATAAAATGTTAACCTACCCTAATATCTTCTCAATTCCATTGCCCTTGATTTTTCACATTCTTAGTACAAAATAATTATTTTATTAAGATTTAATTATATCCCTTCTTTATCTAAATTTGGAAGTTTACATTAGTTATTTGTTCCAAACATTATATAAACCTGAGGAGCTTGAGATAGAAAAGACAAACCTCTCAGGGTAGTAGGAGAAATGTATTCTTAGACCAGTAATTTTAACAGGATAAGCCCTGTCAGCTATAGTATTCACTTCTATGATGTCATTATAAACTGCACCTGGGGAGCAAGTTATTAGGTAAGACCTGCAATACTGTCTTAGAAGAATAAAATAGATTGCAGAGACTATTGTTTGGACTGGATTAAGCTTAAAATGACTACAGTTCAAATTTACTGATTCTGTCCACTTCTACTAATCATTCTCTACTCTATTACTTACTGCTAGCTAGAATCAATGTACAAAAGATAATCTGATAATAGGTATAGGCCTGTTCAAAATGGCAAGATGACAGCTGCATGTGGACCATGAGCTACTGAGGAGAGGGGTGGGCTGTAAATGGAATGCCCAATTTATTTATTTATATAAAGTCTGCAAAATCCTGAGAATCTTTTTCTAATTGAATACAGAGGGCCTCCTATATACCAGAAATTACAGTAAGTATCATACATATGCTTTCCAACCATCACAAAAATGTCAGGCAAATACACTTATTCTTATTCGATGGAAAGAAACTGAGCATTAGACTAGGGATGGTTACTAGTAGGTGGCAGAATTCTAATTGTCTCTTTTCTTTCAAACCCAATAAATATTTTATTATATTTATTTATGAATAAATAAATAAATAATTAATTAATTAATTAATTTGACCAGAGAAAGAGAGAGAGAAAGCAAGCTGCCAGTTTCAGAACTTGAACCTTAGTCCAGCATGTGGGATACCAGTGCTTCAACCACCATGCCACCTGATGGCCCTTCCAATAAATATTCTTCCTTCCAGGATAAAATTATGGCGAGTATCATTAGCTTTAGCATATTGTTTTCATTACCAATTCATATCAAAAAGCCATGCCATAAAGTTTGCAAGCAAAATTATGCCTCAGTCTGTTTCCTTAAGAAATTATCATCCTCGGCACTAATATCTCATCTGTACCTCTGGTGAGTTGTGTATTACTAAAATAGTATTTCATGACTGAACATGACAAATTCTCATTAATTTTTCACATCTCCTGAGCTAAAAAGTAGAATTACTAGCTGCATTCAGCTCAGCTCCTCTAAATCTGACAGTCGCTTG
>NW_006205935.1:150493-186832 GCF_000334495.1 Tupaia belangeri chinensis
GAACTGTCTCAGCAGAATCACAGCATATGCTACAGGCGAGGCAGTGGAGTTGGGCCGAACTAATTCATCACTTTACCCCTCACTGTCTCTTAATGACAAACTAATGAAATAGAGATAAAGATACTTTGGTTCAGAAGAGCAAGTTTGATGTTTCAGTAGGTGAGAGTCATCCTATTAAACCAAAATTTATCACGGACACACAATCTTCCACAAAGACTGCATGATTCATTTTAACTCAAGAAACAAAAACATTGTCTATGTCATAAATGCAGGTACATGCCACACAAGAGCAAAAATGATGTCCCCTTGCTATTTCATTTTCTGAATTATACTAATATATTGTCTGTTTAGCATGAGTTGATGGTCCTCTTTCATTTCACTTCATTTTAAATATAGAAATAATTATTTGCATGTTGATCGTACTCAGCAGTGTGCTTAGAACAAAAAAGAGCAGGATAAAGTTGAATTCCATTCTCAAGAAGTGAGTATTGTGACAAAATGGTGGCACAGCAGTAAAATGCAACAATCTGTGTGGCAATCCCGCATGGAAAGGTTCCTGGTTGAAGTCTGGAGACCTCCCTGTGTACTGCAGGCACTCGCGTATTCCTGATGTGGGACTGACTGAAGGCGAGGGGTGGATTGTGGCACTGAGATCCTACTGGGAGTGCAGTCTCCTCCTTTCATTAATGGAAGAAATAATTCAAAACTTTAGTTTTAAAAAGTATGTATTATTATAAAACAGGGTAAATACAGAGCTGATGAAATGGAGTAGGTAAGAAGAGACATGAAAGGTCATTGACTAAGCCACAAAATTAAAATGGGGAATATAAGACCTTTCTAACAATGAAAAATTGGTTTAGAGATTAAACCCTAGTGAATACTCTTCTTTAGCTTTATTTTGAGTTATGCTCTGTCAATAACAGTGCCTAACACTTTAGTACATTAGTTTTCAAAGTACTTCAAAATTTACATAAAATTATTAAACCGTAGGCTGAAAAAAAATAAAACTGAGGCAAAGATATTTTTGATTCATATGTTTTTCAAAGAATAATTTCTGTTACATGAGAAAACATTGCTTTGTGCTTTATGTCACAACAGATAGTATTCTATCAATGTTAGGTCAAATATATGATTTATTTTGAACAAAAGACTAACATTTTCCTATGGATTCATTTCACTGTAAGATACACATCAAAAATACATGTGGAACCAGCAGGTGGTGTAGTGGTCAAGGCACTGGACTCCCACATGGATTACTGTGGCTCCAGTCCTGGACATGGTGGTTTAAAAATTATGCCGGGTACATGTGGGTGCATGCCTAAAATCCCAGGAGGAGAACAGAGGAGAAGGGATTGCCAGGTGGCCATCCCTGCCAGGGGTGATTTCTCACTTTAAGCCTCTCTCCTCTTTGGTAATCACATGTGCCCTATAGCAAAAACCTTAAAAAATGAATAAATAAATATGTGTTCAGATACAGAAGCAAACTCTAAGTAATGTTTCATGGATTTGATTGTTAAAATGGTTTACTTAGCGCGTATATGCTCACGCTGTGAATCATCTCCAGCTTATAAAACCACTGAAAGAAGTAGAAGGTAATGACTTTAATGATTGTGTGTTATTTGTCAATATTATTGGTTGAAGAGTGGATGTGATCTACAAAGATTTACTGTATTAATTTCTATCTAAGATTTTATTGGAAGAAGAGCAATACTTGCCAGATCATCAACAATCAAAAAAACCTAGAATATTTTTTCTCAGCATGATCTTGTGCTTAAACAAACTAAATGTAATGCTTTAAGAAGCAAGAAAAAGAAAAGCTTACCTGTGACATTGGTCATAATGGTGACAGGTATAAAGATTATGTTGAAATTAAAACTTTTCATAACACAGATCAATAATAATGATATATACTTTTCTAATATAAATCAACATGCTGACTAATTTAAATACAACTGATAGCGTTATTTCAACTGGCAAAAAAATTACAAAAATAAATTGAAGAATGCTTTGATCAATTTAAAGTTGTTTTTAAATTTATGAGATATCCCTTTGAAATTGATGTTGGTTTTTTTTTTTTGGGGGGGGGGCTTTTTGCTATAGGGCGCGTGCACTCGCCAGAGAGACAGAGAGGGACAGAGAGATAGAACCCGGGAGGATGGCCCCACCACAATCCCTTCTCTTCCATTCTCCTCTCAGGGTCTTGGGCATGCACTCACATGCGCCCAGTGCGAGTTTAAGCTGCCAGATCCACAGTCAGCTACATGGAAGTCCAGCGACATAGCCATTATGCTAACTGCTGGTCCCCAAAATTGATGTTAATAATGCTAAATTGATGCAAGAGTTAGGGACCTTATTTAAGATGCAAAAATATAATTTTAAAACTGATACACTCTGTGAGTCAAGGTTCTCCAGAGAAACAAAACCAATAGAAAGATGGATGGACAGATAGATAAATAAGAGAGGATGATAGGAACTGGCTCATGCAATGATGAAGGCTGTGAAGTCCCACAGCATGCCATCTGCAAACTGAAGAACCAGGAAAGTCAATGGCAAAGCTCAGTCTAGGTCTAAAGGCCTGAGAACCTGGGAGGCTGATGTGCAAGTCCTGGGATTTGATATTCCAGTAGATGGATATACCACTTTTTGTTTATCTGTTTATAACATGATGGAATAAAGAGATCATTGCACTTTATCATGACTAATACTGTTATGAACATCCATGTACAAGTTTTTGTGTGGACACATTTTCAATTTCCTAGGTATATACCAACAGGTGGAGTTGCTGAGCTATGTGGTAATTCTGGTTTGTTTGTTTCTTTGGAGGCCCTGCCAGACAGCCTCACAGCTGCTCGTCTCATTTTACATCACTTCCAGCAATGGATGGGAGTTCTAATAGATCCACATCCTCACCAATCCCTGTAATTGCCCATTTCTTCTCCTTATTCTTCTTGCTATCCAAGTGGGTGTAAAATGGTATCTTACTGCGGTTATAATTTGAGCTTCCTATTGCTAATGATGTTGATTATCGTTTGTGTGTTTTTTGGCCATTTGTAGAGCTTCTTTGGAAAAAATATCTATTCAAACATTTTGCCCAATTTTGAAGTTGGTTACTTCCTTTCATTGTTCAGTTGAATACATATCTGTACTTAAATATTCTGAAGACTGGGACCAGCAGTTAGCATGATGGCTATGTTGCTGGACTCCCATGTAGTCAAGTGCGGTTCGCGTCCCGGACCTGGTGGCTTAAAAAACTCATACCGGGCGCGTGTGTGTGTATGCCCAAGATCCTGAGAGGAGAATGGAGGAGAAGGGATTGTGGCCTGGCCATCTCTCCTGGAGGTTGATTTCTCGGTTTCTGTCTCTCTGTCTCTCTCTGTCTGGCGAGCGCACGTGCCCTATAGCAAAAACCTCTTAAAAAAAAAAATCTGAAGACCAAACCCTTATCAGATACATGATTTGAAAATATTTTCTCTCACTATGAATGTTGTCTTTTCACTTTTTTGATCATGTCATTTAAAGCATAAAAGTTTTTATTTTTTTAAAGAATCACATTATTTAACTTTATTTATTTGTTTTAACTTGACTAGAGAGGTACAGAGCAAGAGAGAAGGAGAGAGAAGGAAAGTGAGAAAGCAAGCTGCCGGGTCTGGGACTTGAACTTCAGTCGGCCATGTGGGAGTCCAGTGCCCTTAGCTACTACACCACCTGATAGCACCAAAAATTTTTTTATTTTTGATGAAGTTCAAATTGTTATTCTTTGATTGCTTATGCTTGTGCTATAATGCTGTCTTAAAAATGCTGTCTAAATTCAAGGTCACACAAGTTTTCATTTATGTTTCTCCCTAAGAACTTGTGGTTTTGCCTCTTTTTAAGTCTTTGATCTGATTTCAGTGAATATTTGTATACAGTGTGAGGTGAGGGTCCAATTTCTATCTATCTATCTATCTATCTATCTATCTATTTATTTATTTATTTATTTGTCAAAGGGTAAATGCACTTGCTAGAGAAACTGGTGATGGAGAGGAATAAAGCATTGCCCAGTGGGATGGGGTCAAGTCACAATCCTTTCCTCCCCATTTCTCCTTCTTATTGGAATTTTGGACACACACACACACACACAGATGGTGTGTTTTTCAAACTGTGGTCAACTATGTGGGATCTTATTCTTTTAACCAATAGGCTAGGAACTGTCCCCCAACTTTGTTCTTTTTAAAATTAATTTATTTGTATTTTCCATGAGCAAAGGAGGCAAAGAGAGAGAGAAGTACCCACACAGTCTTTATACCACAGGGCTATCCCTCACCTCCGCCAGCCAGGACCCTGGGCACACATTTGTGCGTTTACTGTGAACAGAGAGACCTTGACACAAAACACTGACCCAGGACCTTCCATATGGCCTTAGCATCGTGGAACATTGCATTATTCCTATGTCACCATAGCTGGCCCCAAATATATTCTTTTGCACCTGGATATCCTATTATTTCAGCACTGTTTGTTGAAGAGGCTATTTTTATTCCATGAATGGTTTTAGTGTCCTTACCAAAAATCAATAAACATCTGGGTGTATTTCTGGGTTGTCAGTTATATTCTATTGGTCTATATAGCTATCGTCATTCATGTACCACATTTTTTGATAACTATGAATTCATAGTAAGTTTTGAAATTGAAAAGTGCATCTTCCAACTTAGTTTCTGTTTTTGAGAAAAAGTTTTTCTTTTCTACAATTTTTATTTATTATTATTATTAGTTTTTAATTTACTACAGTACACATGAACTCACTACAGAAAGACAAAGACAGACAGAAAAAGTAAGAAAACAAGCTGTCAGGTCTAGGCCTTAAATGGTGGTTGACCATGTGGGAGTCCAGCACCTTAACCACCATACCACCTGCTGGCCTGAAAACATTTTCTTCTATGTTTTATGGTTATTAGTATATGAGCCTTATACATCTTCTGTTAAATGTATCCCCCTCCCTTTTTTTTTTTTTTTTGAGAGGTTTTTGCTATAGGGCGCATGTACTTGCCAGAAAGACAGAAAGAGACAAAGAGATAGAAAACAAGAAATCACCCCCAGGGGGAATGGCCAGGCTGCAATTCTTTCTCCTCCATTCTTCTCTTGAGATCTTGGGTACGCATGCACACGCGCCCGACATGAGTTTAAGCCACCTGGTCCGGGACTCAAACCACGGTCGACTACATGGGAGTTCAGCTGGTCCCCAAATGGAATTATTTTCTTAATTTTGCATTATTACAATGTATATGTAAATACAATCAATATATGTATGTTGCTCTTGTATCCTGTAATTGCTGAGTTCCTTTTTTTCCAGTAGTTTGTTGCTGATTTGAGTATGGATTTCTCAAATTTTTCTGTAGCAGATCATCTGTGAATAGAGACAGTTTTGCTTCTCCTTTTAGAATGTGGGACCTTTATATACAGTTTTCTTGACCAATCATTTTGGCTAAATATCTAACACAACATCGAATAGAAACAAAAAGAGGATTTATCCTTCTCTTGTTCCTGATCTTGGAGGGAAAACAATCTTTCATGATTGGTACATTTTCGGTATGTTTTTATATTTGATGTATATAAGGTTGAGGATATTTTTCATTTGTTCCTAGTTTGAGTGTTTTTATCCTGAAATAGTGTTAAATTTTTGTCAAATGCCATTTCTGCATGTACTGAATAGCATGTGACTTGTATTCATTATTCTATTAATAAAGTATATTAGTTAATTTTTTTGTATGTTAAATCAGCTTTGTGTTCCTTGAATAAATTCCTCTTGTTCATGACATATAATTCTTTTTATGTGTAGCCTGGTGAATTTGCTAGTATCAAACATTTGTTGAAGGTTTTAAAATACATATTCACACAGAACATAGATCTGTAGTTTTATTTTCTTGGATATCTTAGGATTTGGTTTCAGTGTAACACTGGCTTCATGGAATTAATCAGGAAATGCTCCTTGCTCTTCATTGTTCTTAGTTTCCAGAGAATTAATTTAAATCATCTCTAAATTTTGGTAGAATTTACCAGTGAGGTTTTCTGGGCCTGGGTTTTTGCTTTGTTGGAAATTTTTTTACTATAAACTTAACCTCTTTTCTTATTATGTATCTATTGGGATTTTCTATTTATTATTGAGTCAATTTCAATAGTTTTTGTCGAAGAATTATGTATTTCATTTATGTTATGTAACTTTTAGGCATACAGTTGTTCATAGTCTTACCTTTTAATCATTTCTATTTCTGGAAGGTTGGTAGTAAGGCCCTCTTTCCATCCTCATTTTAGCAACTAGAGTCTTGTTCCTTTTCCTTGGTCAATCTATAATAGGTAATCTTTTTAATGAACCAAGTTTTGGCTCCACTTGTTATTTTACATTGTTTTTCTATTCTCTATTTCATTTATTTTTACTGTAGTAGAATTTTTCAACAGGCTGACATACAGGTCAAATACTTATAATTATCTGGGGAAGTAGCTCTAGGGATATCCAGACCTTTTCTGCCCTCCCACTATCTGGTAAGCTGCTGGTTTTCACAGCAACTGAGGACTGCAACACTGTTGGTTTTCAAGTCAGTAGTGGATGTGAGAAAATGAGGATGGGATTAAGGGAAGTAAAGTGAAAGAAACAGCATTTTTACTGAATACTTTGGGATAATTATAAGCCTTTGGTTAATTCCAGGGTTCTAAAAAAATGTGATGGTTTTTGCCAGTCATTACAGAGGAGGAGATTTCCACAGGTACTTACCATGTTATTTGTCCCATATTCATACTTTTAATGCTATTAATTGTGTGTACTTTAAATTAATATTTTATATATGTTACATATATTTAAGTGCTAAAGATGATCATGTTATACGGTCTCTGTTCATTTATTTATATATGTACCTTTTAGCTTTTTATTTATTAATAAATTCCTTATTTCCATCTGGGATAATTTCCCTTTTAGCTATAGAATTTTCCTTAGTGTGAGTCTTCTGGTGACATATTATCTTGGCTTCATTTCTCTGAAAGTGTCTTTTGGTTGTCTTCATTTTGGACAAACATTTATACCAGGTATAGAATTTTAAGTTTGCTTTTTTTTTCGCCAGTACATCGTGTCTGAACATAGGCAGAGAAAGTGAGGGTCTAGATGATGTTATCTTCATTCTAAGAAGTTAAATGCTTGTTTCTGGCAGGCAAAACATCTAGCAGCAAATCATCTTAACTCAAATATTGATTGGACTGATAGAAGCTGGGCTTCGAGGTCCCCTATCCCTGCAAGCCAAAAATTCTTTTTACTCCTTAACCTCTCAGCTAGTCATGCTTCTCAAAATCTCAGCCTCTATACCAAGATACTGTTTATTTTTCTGTTACTTGTCTAGTCCTGCTAATCGTAAAATATGGACTAAGAATCTGTAGCTGTGGTATTCTTTCATAGTTAAGTGATTTCTTTTAACATCAAAGTTTTCTTAGACACACACACACACACACACACACACACACACACTCAATGGTCTGCAATTTCCAATACAATACAATGTTCCCTTTGAATATTTTTTTTCTTCCTTGCCTTTCTTATTGGTTCTCTTGCAAAATCACATCCTTCTCATGAGCTCTTCACTTCTGTTTTCAGTACCTGCTTTTCCAGGCATCAAGCCACTGAGTCAGGAAACCATCTATTTCCCTTCTAAGCACTTGCTCTAATTTACTAAATTTTTCCACAATAAATCTATGACTTACCACTTCTCCATGTGGTGTGTAGCTATCGCTTTACTTTGCTTGATGAAATTCTTTGTTGCTCTTTTAAGTCAGTTCAAAAATTACCTTCCTTATAGTGTTTTTTTTTTCTTTGTATATCATCAAGCCTCCCTCCCTATGCCATTCTAACACCTTGTACTTTCTTTATGGTCCTTATATTCCTTATATTCCATGATACCTAATTTTTTATTTGTCTTACCTAAATTTTAAGATCCTTGTATCTCCTTCTGTCACTGCATAAAGTATTTCTTATAATTCTCTGGCAAAAAATAGCTATTAAATTTTAACATGCTTTCAAAGGTTAACATTTCTTAGGTAATATAAATAAGGTTTTATACACACACACACACACACACACATATATCACATATATACCTTTATGTCATAAATATATATACACACACATACATTTATGAGGCTGTGTATGTAGTTATCATGTTCTTATAAAAATACAGCAAGATATATAAAGAAAATTCTGGAAAACAAATTGATGATGCCACTACTAAAATCTAGAATTTGACCCAAAATTCATTGTTCTAGAAACTAAGTTACTTGTACTGTCATGCCCCTAATAAAATATCTAAGTGTTTTTGAGATACCTGAAGAAGACTCCATCTAGGGCTGACCTTACAGCTCAGTGTAAGTGCTGTACATTGTCCCGCCAGGCAGACAACAATCTGAATCTTGGCCTGGCAGCTTGAGAAAGTGGAAAGCGAAGTAGAGGAAAAGGGCTGTGGGTTGTGGCCACACTCCATCAAGAGATTGTGTGTATATGTGTGTGTGTATATAGATATAGATACATAGAGATACCCCTATATCTTTATGTCTACATGTCTTTCTATATAGATAGATAGATAGATAGATAGATAAAGATAGAGACAGAGAGAGCAAATGCATGTGTGAGTGCATGAGTCCTCTGGCAATTAAATAAATAACACACTATTTATATGTACACCCTCTTTTAATCCTGTAATTGTAGAATTTTAAGAGCTCTTTTTAATTACTTTATAGTGAATAATAATAATGAGGAAACTAGGGTTATTTTGTGGAAATGAAAACAATTGTAAGTAAATACTAAATTATTTCAATTAAAACAAAGTCCACAAAAATAGTATGCTTCTAATGAGATTATTACTATTGCCTGCATTTTCTTAATTTAATTGTTATTATTTAGTTAAATTTCACCTTGTCAAAAACTAATGTTATTTAGAAAATATATACACCATAGTACAATATCACAGAATAAAACATACACACAAATATGTACACATACGCATACTTACATAAAGATAAGACCAAGAGAATAAGAGTGGAGACACAGAATGGACTCAAGGGTAAAACTAGATTTCCAAATGCATTCTATAAGTTTCACAGACTGACTACCATTAGATCAGTAATATGGTTCTAGGCTTCCTATGAAGTATTGCAAGGAGGGGAGCAGAACTAGTGATATAAATCAGATTCTTAAGAAAACACAAATCCAGGGAACCAGCAGTTAGCATAATGGCTATGTCACTGGACTCCCACGTAGTTGACCACGGTTCGCGTCCCGGACCCGGTGGCTTAAAACTCACGCCAGGCGCATGTGCGCGCATGCCCAAGATACCGAGAGGAGAATGGAGGAGAAGGGATTGCGGCATGACTATCCCCCCTGGGGGGTGATTTCTTGTTTTTTGTCTCTCTGTCTCTCTCTGTCTGTCTGGAGAGTGCACGCGCCCTATAGTGAAAAAAAAGAAATAACCTCTCCAAAAACAAAAGAAAAAAGAAAACACAAATCCAAACCCATTAGTCACTAAAATACATCATATGTTCGTGATAGGCTGGTGTGACCAGCAACAAAGCCATTACACAAACTGCTGGTCACAATGGCCTTTTTTTTAATAAGCCAATCCCAACTTATCTTTATATCATAATGCTGGTAGGTTTCGAGGTGAGCGTATGCCTTAAATATCATTCCTCTGAACACCTGTGTGCTGAGGAAAAGCAGATTAAAAAGCTCTAAATAATGTTAAATTATTTCTGAATGTCCCATGAGATGATGAAGACCTTGGTATTTTTCTATATTAAAAAAATCATGCTAAAGCTTGCTTGCTACTCACATAAAACTCCTAACTATGAAGACAAACTTCAATTTTAGGAAAACAAATGATTAGACATTTTAAACAAACAAACAAATGCATAACCTGCAATGACTCTTGAATGCTCTATCCCCAGCCTCTATCCCTGAATTTCTACACGTAATATATAAGGTTCTCTGCAATGATTCAACCAACATCCACTCTGCCTCACCTCCTAAAGGTCCCGCCACCTCCCAATGTCATTATACCGGGGACCAGATTACAACACATGAATTAGGGAACAATTACCCAAATCATAGCAGACCTGAAGTGCAATAACAAATAGGACCATAAGAGAGAGGCAGAGGGACATGTCACACCAACAGAGGAAAGAGGCAATGTAACCATAGAGAAAGGGAATGGAGTGATGTAGTCCCCAATCAGGGGAAGCTGGCAGCCACCTGAAGCTGAAGAGAATGGATTTTCCCACAGAGCCTCTGAAGGGTTGCTGCCATGGCGATGCCTAGATTCTGGCCCAGATATGGATTGTAGACTTTTTGCCTCTAGACTCAGGAAAAAATGGATTTCAGTTGTTTAATGTCAGCAAGTTTGCAATCATTTGTTACAGGAAACTAATTCAGGCACTGAACTCGGCCCTATACTGCCCAATACAAGCAAATGTCCCCAAACAGAATCAGTTTGAGTAGGAATTAGACTAGGGTGCTGGCCATAGAATTTGGTTCAAGTGTATTATTTATAAGTCTATAGGAGTTTAGATAGAGAAATCAAACAACTTGAAGTAAATGGGGTACCCAGAGATTGGGAAATCTCTTCCAAATGAAGTCACATGTCAAAGTAGGAGAAGTGGTAAAAAAGACACATGGGGGGCCAACACGTAGTATAGTGGTTAAAGTGCTGGACTCCCACCTGGCTGACTGTGGTTCAAGTCCTGGATCTGGTGACTTGAAACTCATGCTGGGTGCGTGTGTGTGCATGTCCCAAAATTAATGCCAGAATGGCCATTCATTCCCCTGGTGGGTGATTTCTCACTTTCCCTCTCACTGTCTCTCTCCAGCAAGTACACACACTCTATGAAAAAAAAAATAAATAAAAAATTAAAAAACTCAAAAAAAAAAAAAAAAGAAGAAGAAAACAGGCTGAAAGTAACCTGGATCAATTAAGTCAGGTTCCCTCAGTTTTCTCATAGTGAAAGAAAAATTAGTCCTTGAACCTGTGCAGGGGAAATCCTGCAAGATAGGCATACTGGTTGCGCCGAAGAGGGAGGAGCCTGTTGTAGCAGCTGGCTAGTAAGGTAGGCTGGGTTAGTGCACAGGATTCTGCCCTGTGAACAACCACAAGCACGTGTAGTTTAATAAACAAGTGGCATAAAAGCTGATGTGACTCCACAGGACAGGACTTCGTCTTTAACTAATGTGCTAGTCTGCTATGGTGTTACCTGAGACTGAGCGATTCAGAAGTTTAGTGCCAGCAGGTGGCATGGTGGTTGAGGTGCTGGATTCCCACATGGCCAGTCACAGTTCAAGTCCATACCTGGCAGCTTGCTTTCTCTTTCTCTCTAGTCAGCACACATGCCCCATAGCAAATTAAATAATAATAATGATAACAAAAAATAAATAATTATTTTTTAAAAATAGAGTAGAAATGTATTTGGCTCATGATTCTGGTGGCTGGAAAATGCAAAATCATGAGCTCAGCATTTGGCTAGCCTCTTGGGCGAAGTCATGACGTGGCTAAGAGAAGAAGGTAGGTCAGCAGCTAAGTACAGAACAAGAGAAAAAAAATGTGTTTGTTTCTTTCACTTCCTTTGGTTGTCCTTCCCATGCTCTCATCTGACTGGATGGTGCCCATACTGAAAGTTGATCTTCCTTTCTCAGCCCCCTGACTTAGGCCAATCTTGTCTGGCAAAGTGCCCACTCACATGTAAGACATATGTGCCTCTTAAATGCCTCTTCCCCTCCCATTGCTTTTACATTAGGGACCAAATTCCAAAACATTGAGAGACAAACCACAGCAATGGGTTCTACTAAACATTCTTATCAATAAGTGTTAGCAACTTAGAGAAACATCAGAATCAAGATAAACATTTCATCCTCTAGAGCTTAAAGTCTCTCAGTGAAAAAGGATAGTTAATTGAGCAAGACAGCATCTTTTAAAACTGTTAAGTCAACTGTCTAAACGTTAAGAAACAAAATATTATTTTTCTAGACCATTCATCAAAATTAACTGCCAGATGAAATAACAATATCATTGCAAAGCACCAAAGCTATTGAAGAACAGTAGAAAATGCAGGAAAATTATATACAACTTTAGACAGGACAAGGTCTCTCTAAACATATCAGAAAAATAAACAATAAAGGATCATGTTGGCAGACATAACTACATGTATACAAGCTGAGTTTTGTTTTGTATTGTTTTGTTTTCTGGAGGGCGTAAGCACTCACTGGAGAGAGTTGAAAAGAAAGAGAAAGAAAGAAAGTAAAAAATCATCCACCAGAGATGATGGGCACACCACAGTCCCTTCTCCTCCAGGCTCCTCTTCAGACTTTGGGCACACTCACACATACCCGGCATGATTTTAAAGCCGGTGGCCTGGGACTTGAACTGCCCAGTCAGCTATAGAGGACCCAGCTGCTTTAACCTCCACACCACCTGCTGACCCCAAACCTAAGAAACTATGACAAACTAATAAAAGGCCAATAACCAAATTCAGAAAAATATCTTGCAACATTCATGAATCTTTTTTTTTTTTTGAGAGGTTTTTGCTGTAGGGCACGTGTGCGTGCCAGGAGGACAGAGAGAGACAGAGAGATAGAAAGCAAGAAATCACCCCCCAGGGAGGATGGCCATGCTGCAGTCCCTTCTCCTCCATTCTCCTCTCAGGATCTTGGGCATGCACACACATGTGCCCGGTGTGTTTAAGCCACTGGGTCCGGGACTCAAACCGCGGTTGGCTACGTGGGAGTTCAGTGACATAGCTATTATGCTAACTACTGGTCCCTTCATGAATCATTTTTAAAATTCCTCAATATTTTAAAAAATCTTAGAAACCAATGACTAAGAAACAAGCACTGCAATTCTCAAACCAAGACAAGGGTGCTAATACACATATACACACACCCATATACAGAAATACACTTGGATAAAGTGTAAAGAAATAAAAACAGGTAAATCTCATTCATGCCAAAAAATGAAAAAGTATATAATTAGATGCTATTTTAGTCTATACAATTAAAAAATTTAAAAAACATTCAACTATTAGTGTTAGCAAGTATACAGGAAAATACACTTGATCTTGGCCAAAAGGCTGAAAAGCAAAAGTGTATACATAAAATAGACACCATCATGTACTGCTTCAAAAATGGTACATTTTTGGAGAGCAATTCAGATGTATAAACTAAAAGCCTTGAAATAAAAATGATCATTCACATGGAAATTCTATCTAAAATTATATGTTTTTGTCTCCTCTGTTTATAATCTGAGACATGTATAAAGCTACATATTGTTCAATAAAGGCTGATTAAATTTGATTATCACCAAAGCAACTCATAACTTGAATAGCAAGAAAATAAACTAGTTTATTATGGTACAGTTACAATACTTAACAGAATATTATAGGCCTATTATAAAGTATTGGTAAATAGTTGCTTACTGATTATATACAAACTTAAAAGTAGATTAGAGAACAGTATAATTAATATGAATGTATTTTTATTAAAAATATATATGCTTAAATGCATCAACCTATTGGCAGCTCAAGAGAGGACAAAAATCTTTAAAACCGGAAAACAAAGCCTAGGAGAAAATCTGCAATGTTTTAGTCAAAAGTCATAAAATTCAATTTTACCAGTTCACTCACGTATTTAATCTATGTTCCTACTATTTGAACAGAATCGTAACCTGTTTCCTGGCTGTAAGTTTTAAGCAAAGTTCCTTAGCATTTCTTTGATTTATTACAGCTAAAACTACTTTTCTTGAAATTAAAAAATATATTAAATAATACTTATTTATTGACCATATTGACCATAGTAAGCTATATAGCATCACCTATCTGCTATCTTATAGTATATTTGTTCTACTCAGTTTCACACCAAAAGTTAAACATGTATTCACAAATATGTATTTACCAGCTGAACTTGCTATTGAAAGTAGTTAGATTTAAGAAATTTTATGAATCAGTAAAATATGGGGAACAAACAGGAATGGAAAACAACTGCAGACACCTGAGTGAGACAGTGTGGGAGGATGGTGGGAAATGGCAAAGGGTGAGAAATGGGGGTGGGGGATATATATAAATGGAAAATTATTGACGGTGACATGCATGATTAAGCCACTATGCAGTATATTCTGGATGGGAAATCACATTCTGTATGCTGTGATGATAATATCAGAAAAATAAACAATAAAGGATCATGTTGGCAGACATAACTACATGTATACAAGCTGAGTTTTGTTTTGTATTGTTTTGTTTTCTGGAGGGCGTAAGCACTCACTGGAGAGAGTTGAAAAGAAAGAGAAAGAAAGAAAGTAAAAAATCATCCACCAGAGATGATGGGCACACCACAGTCCCTTCTCCTCCAGGCTCCTCTTCAGACTTTGGGCACACTCACACATACCCGGCATGATTTTAAAGCCGGTGGCCTGGGACTTGAACTGCCCAGTCAGCTATAGAGGACCCAGCTGCTTTAACCTCCACACCACCTGCTGACCCCAAACCTAAGAAACTATGACAAACTAATAAAAGGCCAATAACAAATTCAGGAAAAATATCTTGCAACATTCATGAATCTTTTTTTTTTTTTGAGAGGTTTTTGCTGTAGGGCACGTGTGCGTGCCAGGAGGACAGAGAGAGACAGAGAGATAGAAAGCAAGAAATCACCCCCCAGGGAGGATGGCCATGCTGCAGTCCCTTCTCCTCCATTCTCCTCTCAGGATCTTGGGCATGCACACACATGTGCCCAGTGTGTTTAAGCCACTGGGTCCGGGACTCAAACCGCGGTTGGCTACATGGGAGTTCAGTGACATAGCTATTATGCTAACTACTGGTCCCTTCATGAATCATTTTTAAAATTCCTCAATATTTTAAAAAATCTTAGAAACCAATGACTAAGAAACAAGCACTGCAATTCTCAAACCAAGACAAGGGTGCTAATACACATATACACACACCCATATACAGAAATACACTTGGATAAAGTGTAAAGAAATAAAAACAGGTAAATCTCATTCATACCAAAAAATGAAAAAGTATATAATTAGATGCTATTTTAGTCTATACAATTAAAAAATTTAAAAAACATTCAACTATTAGTGTTAGCAAGTATACAGGAAAATACACTTGATCTTGGCCAAAAGGCTGAAAAGCAAAAGTGTATACATAAAATAGACACCATCATGTACTGCTTCAAAAATGGTACATTTTTGGAGAGCAATTCAGATGTATAAACTAAAAGCCTTGAAATAAAAATGATCATTCACATGGAAATTCTATCTAAAATTATATGTTTTTGTCTCCTCTGTTTATAATCTGAGACATGTATAAAGCTACATATTGTTCAATAAAGGCTGATTAAATTTGATTATCACCAAAGCAACTCATAACTTGAATAGCAAGAAAATAAACTAGTTTATTATGGTACAGTTACAATACTTAACAGAATATTATAGGCCTATTATAAAGTATTGGTAAATAGTTGCTTACTGATTATATACAAACTTAAAAGTAGATTAGAGAACAGTATAATTAATATGAATGTATTTTTATTAAAAATATATATGCTTAAATGCATCAACCTATTGGCAGCTCAAGAGAGGACAAAAATCTTTAAAACCGGAAAACAAAGCCTAGGAGAAAATCTGCAATGTTTTAGTCAAAAGTCATAAAATTCAATTTTACCAGTTCACTCACGTATTTAATCTATGTTCCTACTATTTGAACAGAATCGTAACCTGTTTCCTGGCTGTAAGTTTTAAGCAAAGTTCCTTAGCATTTCTTTGATTTATTACAGCTAAAACTACTTTTCTTGAAATTAAAAAATATATTAAATAATACTTATTTATTGACCATATTGACCATAGTAAGCTATATAGCATCACCTATCTGCTATCTTATAGTATATTTGTTCTACTCAGTTTCACACCAAAAGTTAAACATGTATTCACAAATATGTATTTACCAGCTGAACTTGCTATTGAAAGTAGTTAGATTTAAGAAATTTTATGAATCAGTAAAATATGGGGAACAAACAGGAATGGAAAACAACTGCAGACACCTGAGTGAGACAGTGTGGGAGGATGGTGGGAAATGGCAAAGGGTGAGAAATGGGGGTGGGGGATATATATAAATGGAAAATTATTGACGGTGACATGCATGATTAAGCCACTATGCAGTATATTCTGGATGGGAAATCACATTCTGTATGCTGTGATGATATTCAGGGAATGAATGTAATTAATTAAAAAAATGTTTCAGAAGAAAATTGCAGGGCACTTTTAACCAGATTCTAGCTTTGTCCATACTTTTAGTTTCAGGTATTTTGTGAATCAATAAAATACGGAAAAAAAAGTTTAGTGTGGAAGGGAGAGAGGGGGAAGGGGAAGGAAAAAACAAGTAAAAGTATGCTTAATTGACAGAAAAATTAGAAGCTATTTGCTGATAAATTATAGAGTAATATGTTTGGCTTGACTGACATGCATAGTATTTGTGCTGGGAAAAGAAATGTACATTGTAAATATGTGATTAAATGTAAATAAATAATTTATATATATGTTTAAATGCACAATGCTTTTACCATGGTACTAGGATTATAGTTGATTTCATTGTCTTTCTTACCTATATTTAAACATTTTCCTATATTAAAAATGAATTTCATCTCTTGTGGTAAAAGTAAAGGATTTTTGTAACAATAAAAGAATTTAAGAAATTCTTAAAGCAGGACCAGCAGATGGAGTAATGGACTCTCACGTGGACTCTCATGTTGGACTATCATGTGGTCAACTGTGGTTCAAGTCCTGGACAGACATGGTGGCTTAAACTCATACCAGGTGTGTGTGTGTGTGTGTGTGTGTGTGTGTGTACCTGAGATCCCAAGATCCCAAGAGGAGAGAAGAGGAGAAGGGACTGTGGCATGGCCATCCCCCTTGTGGGGGTGATTTCTCACTTTCTCTCTCTCCGTCTTTCTGGCAAGCACACATACCCCACAGCAAAAAACTCTCAAAAAAAAGAGAAATTCTTAAAGGAATCAGTAATATAGTCTTTACATATAGTGTTAATTTTGTTACTCATAGTATACATTTAGTTCATTTTAGCCAATAAATTCAAACGATAGAGAATCCCTTCAGGTATTACTAAAGATAGACACATGACCAAACATGTGGACCTGACAGCCTGTTACCTGAGTAGACAGACCCCTTTCTTTAGCATGTAAGACTTTCTGCTGGGTATGACACAACTACCAGTGTGCATGCTGGTTCCATGTCTAATTAAGCTTACAGAACAGGGGCTCAGGAAATATAATCCTATCATAAGAGTGCATTGTGTGTTCAGTCAAGTCTACCTACTACTCTTCCAGGCCATAAAGATCTTAGACCTTAGTGATATAGCTACATAAATCTGTATGTCAAAAGATCATACAGTTGTGAAAATAAATTCATCTGTTATTTAGTATGTTCACACTTTCAATTTCATGTCAGAGGGTATAAAGCCTGATTTACCTTGACCCAGTTGAGTAAATGTTTTTCCTCCCAACTTTCTGCAACTATAACAATTCTGACAGGAGTCAGGATACAAATATATTTACTTAATTTTAATATGGCTAAAGGAAAAGTATATTCTAAAATAATATAATAAAATAAATTTTAATTTTTAAAAGCTGTAACCATGTGTAGAAGTTATTGTTTTATTATTATATAGTCAAGATGCTTTGATCTTTGGTAACATACCATAAAATCATATACCTTATTATGAATATTTTCTTGAAACTTTGCCTCATATGGCAAATATGCCACCTAGCCACTGTCCATATATAATATGTTACTTTAGGTAGGGCTTACAAATATTTTCAGCATTGATTTCTCTTAAATCCCATGCACTGAGCCACTAAAGTTAAGTTTTTTTTTAATTATTTACTTAGGGATCAGCAGATGGCAAAATGGTTACGTTGCTGGCCTACCATGGTTCGAGTAGAAGACCTGGTAGCTTGAAACTCATGCCAGTTATGTATGCACACATGCCTAAAATTCCAAGAAAAGAATGGAGGAGAAGGGCCATCCAACCTGGGAAGTGATTTCTTCCTTTCTGTCTCTATATTTCTCCCTGCCTCTCTGGCAAGCACATGTGACATATAGCAAAAATCTCTTTAAAAATAAATAAATATCTTATTTAGATAAAATACCCTGGAGTAAAATTAAAATTTAAGTTATTCATTTCACTTAAAAGAAAGCAAAATATTGATATGTATGAAAATGTAAAAAATAAGTCCTCAGCACAAGAACATTCTAAAATAAGACCTTTTTTTCTTGTATAGAGGTAATAATTATGCTTCATTATTATGCTGCCAGTATGCCACTTGCCAACTATTAAAACAGTTAATAGAAAATTACTGCAGTTAATTTAAATTTTGACTGTTTGCACTTTTATTTTCATTGCAGTAAAACTATTTCTAAAGTCTTCTATTTAACCATTATTTTAGATTTAAAAATATGAACCTGTTACAAATGATGTTGAGAGACTGTTAAGGTATCTAAATTGGCCAATAAAATACTGGCTTATCTCCTTAGCAGAGAAAGCTCTGGAGAAAGCAAGAATTCTGATATTTAAAGTTTAAGAGATTATGCTTTGAAAACTGTTAGCATTACAAAACAAAAGAGATTACCATATTTTCAGTGGACAAAAGCTTCTATCCACATTTATATCCAGCTCTAGAAATATAATAAATGCAGAGTTACATTCAGTTGCATGACTCATGTGGCTTTTAGTCTATAACGATATCAAGTCTATACAAATATATCCTTTAGGTAGGAATACAGAAACATGTGGAAAAAATGGGGACTAGGGACCAGCAGTTAGCGTAATGGCTATATCGCTGGACTCCCATGCAGTCAACCATGGTTCGAGTCCTGGACCCGGTGGCTTAAACTCATGCCAGGCACGTGTGCATGCATGCCCAAGATTCCAAGAGGAGAATGGAGGAGAAGGGATTGCAGCGTGGCCATCCCCCCTCGGGGGGGGGGGATTTCTTGCTTTCTGTCTCTCTGCCTCTGTCTTTCTGGCGAGTGTACGCACCCTACAGGAAAAAAACTCTCAGAAAAAAAAAAAAAGGAAAAAAAAAATGGGGACTAGAACTCATTTCTACCTGAAAGACAATGATCAATGTTATGAAAGAAAATGAAAATCTGGAAGCGTCTTCTTTTCAAAAAATTGCACACTTGAGACATTGTGTTCTCATCTGTTTAGCACTTTTAAATGAGATAATTTGTATTCTAATAGTTTTTCAACAACCTGTAAAAAAGTCTTAAAATATAAATATTTAAAAATAGCTGATATCTCCAGGTAACCACAAAATTGGGATGTTTGTTTTATTTTGATCCAACAGAAAGATAAAGGTCATTTTGCTAGAACAAGAAATGTAGAGAATGTGCAGTCAAAAGGTTTGAGCAAAAATGTTGGGTGTTGTACAATGAATGAGGCAATGTAGAGGATGTCCAGAAAGTACATGGTTTTGTTTTGGGTTTTTGTTTTTAGTTTGACTATGGTGTGCTTGAGACAGAGAAAGATGGAGACAGGGTGAAAGAGGAGAAATCATCCCCCAGGAGGAATGGCCACACTGCAATCTTTATTCTTTCAATCTCTCGGGATTTGGGGCATTCACACACCCACACCAGCATGGTTTTCAAGTGCCATGTCTGGAACTCAACCCACATAGTCGGGCACGTGGGACCCAGCCACTTTAACCACCGTGCTACCAGCTGGCCCGTACATGTTTAATAGGTCAACTCAGGGTAAAAAAAAATTTTCTCCCAAACTATTTATAAGTTACTATAGTTACTTAACAACACACAAATTTGACTTGCTAAAAGTTTACTTATTTATTTCACAAAAGAATAAGTGAAGGCAAGACACACACACGCACCACTGACATGGTTTCGCCATGTCACAATCCTCTTCTCAGGGCCCAGCCAGCCAGGATCACTGCCGCATGTTGCTGCACTCAGTGTGCTCAAGCAGACCCAGAACTTGAACTTAGGCCTCCCATGTGACTCCGGTATCACACAGCAGCACCCTGCATCTGATTTTATTTTAAAACGCCATTATCCCAAAGCAACTTTTTAATTCTTCAGAAACATTTCTGCTCTAAGAGTATTAGCCACTAGATTTAGAGAAAAATGAATCTGCTCTGATAAAAATTGGAATTAACAGGTGAGTAAAATCACTCCTTCTTTTTTAGCAATATCTTTCTCCTTCTTGCCATAGAAGCCCTAAGAACGAGGTTCTAGAACCTTCTAAGAATTATACTAAAAATATACATTCCTGGCTTTATTCCTGAAGGTTTTGAGCAATGTGTTTCAAAATCTCCATTTAAATATGTTGTGTGTTGAAGTGTGAAGAACTTAATTTTACCTGAGAGAATTATTTCATACTTTTTAAATTAACTAATTAATTTCAGGTTTTTGTCACAGAATGAGTGCATGCATGAGAGTCACATACAGACAGGGGGAGGGGAGGAGTGGGAAACTACCCTCCAGGGAAGATGGCCAGGTCACAGTCCCTTCTCCTCCATTCTCATTTTTGCATTTTGAGCATGTACACACACATGCCCAGAATGATTTTCAAGCTGCGGGATCCAAGACTTGAACTGTGGTCAACCATGTTGGATTCCAGCACCTTAACCACCATACCATCTGCTGGGCCCATGATTTCATACTCTTAAGAAATCTTAAAATTAAGCATTATTTAATGAATAGATGGGCCTTCAGTCAAATAAAATAAATTTGAGGACCAAGTACTAAAAATATTGCTATATTTGGTTTTGAGTTATAAAAATAAATTGGTTCAACCAAAACCTTTTCCTACAAGATAAAAATTTTCATAAAAGTCATAGTGCTTAGCTATGATCTAATTTACATACTACAGTAACATTACTAAGGCTAAGAGATTTGGCCAACTAATTGTATATGTCGGAGCACAGAATTCTGAGATCATATGAATTTACAAACTGGGGGAAATCACTACACAGCATTTTTAAATCTACAGTTTTCTAAGCATATTTAAAGATAAATTAACTATAAGCTCAGATGTTAAGTGACCCAAATATCTGGGTTCAATGAAAAGCAAACAACTAAAAATATTATCAGCTCAGGATTACTTCTTTTCTGTTCTTTTCTTTTTTAAAGGTTTTTGCCATAGGGCATGGGGAGACAGAGAGAGACAGGGAGAAGGAAAGTGAGAAATTACCCCCTCAGGGGGAATGACCATGCCACAATCCCTTTTCTTCCATTCTCTTCTTGGTATTTTGGGCATATACACACAAGTGCCCGGTGTGAGTTTCAAGTTGCTGGATCAGGGACTCAAACCACTGCTGGCCATGTGAGAGCAAAAATGTTGGGTGTTGTACAATGAATGAGGCAATGTAGAGGATGTCCAGAAAGTACATGGTTTTGTTTTGGGTTTTTGTTTTTAGTTTGACTATGGTGTGCTTGAGACAGAGAAAGATGAAGACAGGGTGAAAGAGGAGAAATCATCCCCCAGGAGGAATGGCCACACTGCAATCTTTATTCTTTCAATCTCTCGGGATTTGGGGCATTCACACACCCACACCAGCATGGTTTTCAAGTGCCATGTCTGGAACTCAACCCACATAGTCGGGCACGTGGGACCCAGCCACTTTAACCACCGTGCTACCAGCTGGCCTGTACATGTTTAATAGGTCAACTCAGGGTAAAAAAAATTTTTTCTCCCAAACTATTTATAAGTTACTATAGTTACTTAACAACACACAAATTTGACTTGCTAAAAGTTTACTTATTTATTTCATGAAAGAATAAGTGAAGGTGAGACACACACGCACCACTGACATGGTTTCGCCATGTCAGTGCCTTAACCACTACACCACCTGCTGGCTTGAGGATTTAAGTTTTTGCCAATTTCCCTTGCATTTGTTGGAGTTAATTCTTTTTGTTTCTGTGTTCATTTGTTTTACTAGATTATTGTTCTATTTTCCAAAATACTGAGGATAAAACAGTCTTCATACTGCAATCCACCCTTAGCCAGGCTGGATCAGGGACACACATGCGAGTGCCTGGCATATATAGGAAGGCCTCAGGACAGGAACATGGGGCCTTCCCATGTTGGTACGGTTGCATTACTGTTGTACTACTGTCTGGCCTCTCATTACATAATTTAAAAGAAATTAAACTTTATCTAAGACCAATCTCAAAAGGACATGCAAATTATAATTTATACTATTTATACTGAATCTTACTTTAATATTTTGTCAGAGTATAGTTCAGAATAATATGTATTGGTATATGCCCTGATTGCAATTCCAGGAACAAATCACACCACGTGTCCCAGTTGGGATCTTCTGAGCGGGATAAAGAGAGAAACCATTTACTAAGTCCTCTGTTGCATATGCCTCACCTTGGAAGAGAGATGACTTTTTCTAATGCACACAGAAGTGTTGAATGAACTAGCTGCATGGGATAGGGCTACCCTTCCACAACCCAACAAATAAAAAATAAAGATGCAGCTCTAATTTTATATCATGCATTTGCTTATAAGTAATAGTGACCAAACTAAGCCAGAAGCAATCTTTGCCATTAAAGAGATCTGGGATCATGAAATGTGAAAAGTAAGAAAGCATTGGCATAAAGTTTTTAGATGTTCAAAAGTGATCTTGAAAACTATTTCAGAAACAATGGTCTTAAAAGCTAACTTTAGATTTCTAGAGCCAGAAATCCAAAAGAGAAACATTTTCTAAATTAGAAAAGCTTCCTTTTAAATATAAAAAGAAAAATTTAGAAAACTGAGCTTGGGGTTTTACTGTAAGCCAGAAAATAGGATGTATGATAAAAGAACTGTTTCTTACCACAAAGCAAAAAATATCAAATCTTCCCTAGGAGAAGAAAACTCAGAGGCTGTTTCCTTTCCCATGATTCATTGTGTTAAATATTATTGCTAAGTATTCCTACTTAAGATATACTTAATTTTTTGTTCCATAACCTATCTTTTTTTCTTTTACTTATTTATATATATATGTGTGTGTGTGTGTTGTGTGTGTATATATATGTGTGTGTGTGTGTGTATATATATATATTTTTTTTTTTGAGAGGATATTGCTATAGGGTACGCACACTTACCAGAAAGACAGAGAGCGGCAGAGAGACAGAAAGTGAGAAATTCCCCCGGGAAGGATGGCCACACCGCAATCCCTTCTCCTCCATTCTCCTCTCAGGATCTTGGGCATGTATGCAGATGTGCCTTGCGTGAGTTTAAGCCACCAAGTCCAGGGCTTAAACAATGGTTGACTACATGGGAGCCCAGTGACAGCGATTATGCCAACTCCTGGTCCCTTATAACCTATAACTTAAAGGCATAAATATATTTATGCCAATCTTCAACTAATTCATTCAACAAATAATTATTGAGACTTATATACCAGACATCTAAAAGTAATGCAAATAAAATTAGGAAATCATAGTCCCAGAGATTTCTTGGGGAATCTGCAATCGATTGGAGGTGGGGGTGTGTGTGGGGGAGGAGATAAGCTTTGGATATAATCTATTGACATATTTCTGTTCATACTTTTGTCACTTACGTGTGAGATTCCAGTCTATCTTTTTCTTTATTGAAATATATAGGGTCAATGGAAAAGTCAGGTGTATTTTTCTATGCAAAAATAGATGATCAGTGAGCTGGTTTTTATTTACATAAACCATAGAAAATTTCTGCAACTACCCTTTGCTTTTTCGTGAGTCAAAAGCAGCCCGAAGAAAATCTGGATATAAAAACTGCAAAAATTACTTGCCAACTGACAAAACATGATCAAAACAAAGCAGTTGTTAATATGAGTTACTCCTACTACTTTGGGCAGCTATACTGCTAACATTTCTATCAAATAATGGAAAAATAGAACCAATTTAATAGAACTAAAACAATGACAAAGAGAGCTAAGACGGTAGGAGAAAAAAATCAGCCTAAGAAAATAACTGGAGGGGGAAGATATTGTGACTCCCCCTGAGGACAGACTGTTTTGGTCAAGGTAATTAAGGATCAAGTAGCACTGATCCCATTAGTTTGCACTGAAGCAACACCCATAGATACTGCAGGTCATGAAGCTCATTGTGGAGAGGAGTGCAAAAGGTAAAAACATTTTTTAAAAGGTTCTCTGTAATATAAAAGGAGATTCTCTTGATTGTTTGCAGTAATGTTCTCGAAATCATTAGAAAGAAAGGAGAAAATCTGGGATCATGTAAACCCTGAACACTGAATACATGTGTAGGCCACACAACAGGAAATGCTATTAGTTACTGAAACTTGAAAGAAAAAAAAAAATAGATGATTACAAATAACAAATCCCCCGATTCAAATCATCATTAGAATAAAAATGTGAGAAGGAAATGAATGTGAAAAAATGGTAAAAGGTAAGGAAAATAACAGATAAAGAGCAAGCCAAAGAAGAATGAGTATTTTAAAGATGGAGTCTGAAGAATCAGAAAACAAATTCATTAATGTTGCAAAATACGAGTATCACTGTTTTGTATGTTATATTGTCTAAGTTTTTTTTAAACTCATAATTCATTTTAGTCTTTGTCAATACATTCTTTTTCCCTGTCTGTTAAAATGCAACAAATATCCTTCTTCCAAAGTAAAATTAGCAGTTCCACCAGTGTCTTAAATTCAGCCCTTTATAAACAGGCCCTAATAAAAACCAGGTTGAATAACTATATATAATTACAGTTTTTCATGTGTGTGCATTTTGTGCATATGTGCACAAATCTGTTGACTAACTGTAAAATTTTTAAGGTAGAAAAGGATATCTAAATATAACATATGAGAAAGAAAATATTAAAGACTAATTTGACTACTTAAAATTGGAATATGTCAATTTTAAAAATATTATAGAGTTATGTCAAACATGGTGAACTTACTACCTGAGTGTGAAGATTAAGGGTACTCTTCACATGTATAATATATAGCTCCAGAGACCCAAGATCATCAGACAAATGAGAAAAATCTCTAGTACACAAAAGAGACAGGAACCAGGAATAAAAAAGCATAGAAAAAAGAGAAATACTATAGAGAATAAAGGCCTTCACCAAGAAAGAAGTCACAGTGTTTAGGAAATGGGAATTCAATACCATAAATAGCTAAAGGAATGTATCAGGAAAACTGTGCAAGAGATTTTTTGTTTGTTTTGTTTTGTTTTAATTTGCCAGAGGTTGCGTCCACTTACCAGAGAAAGAAAGCACTTCTCCCCACTCCCCTGTGAAAAAAGTCATGCCACAATACCTTCTCCTCAATTTCTCTTTCCTTTCAAGATTCTGGACATACACATACATGTACCTCATGTGTTTTTCAATCTGCCTGGTCTAAGGGCCATGTAAGATCCAGCCACCTTAACCACCAGGCTATGGCTGGTTCACCCTTCTCATTCTGTAACTTAAACATTCATCTTAATAAAAATTCTTGTCTATGAAATGATGTGAAGCAGGAATTAGGGATTCAATAAATAGTTTCTAAGAGAAATGTTCCATAATAGTCTCTCAACAAAGAAAAGCCCAGGTCCTAATGGCTTCACTTCTGAATTCCACATAACTTTCATAGAAGAGTTAATCCCCAATTCTATTCAAACAATTTCTAAAGAACCAAAAGGAAGGAACATTCCCAAATTCATTCTATGATGCTGCCATCATCTTGATCCCAAGGATATAACAAAATAAGAAAACTACAGACCAATATATCTGTTTAATATAGAAGCAAAAAGTCTTCAAAAGATACTAGCAAATAGTATTCAACAACACATTAAAATGATTGTTACACAGTGGGGCCAGTAGATGGTATAGTGGTTATGTCACTGGACTTCCATATGGCTGAATGAGGTTCAAGTCCCAACCTGATGGCTTCAAACTCACATGCATGCCCAAGATCCCAAGAGGAGAATGGAGGAGAAGGGATTGTGTAGTGGCCTTCCCCAGGTGGGTGACTTTTCACTTTCCCTCTCACTGTCTCTGTCTCTCCCTTCTCTGGTGAGTGCACACGCCCTATGGCAGAAACCTCTAAAAAATAAATTATATGCCATGACCAGGTAGGCTTTACTCTAGGGTTGTAATAGTAGCTCATCATATACAAAGCAATAAATGTAATACATCACAATAACAGAAGGAAAGATAAAAAAAGACATGATCATATCAACCCATGCAGAAATAGCACTTGTTAAAATGCAACATCTTTTCATGATTACGACCCCTGCAAAATCAGCATAGGAGGACATTTCTAAACACAATAAAAATTATATATAAAAAGCCCATAGCTAACATCATATTGAATGGGAAAAAGCTAAAAGGTTTCTCATTAAAAACTTGACAAGACAGGGCAGTCCACTCTCTCCACTCTTTTTCAACATAGCACTGGAAGTCCTAGTCAATGCAATCAGACAAGAGAATAAAATAAAATGCACTCATATAGGGAAAAAAAGGGAAAGAAAAATTGAAATTATCTCTATTTGCAGATGACATAATTATATACATAGAAAATCCAAAACAATCCACAAAAAAATTTCTGGAAATGATAAATATATACAGTAAAGTGGCAGGATGCAAAAATCAACATACAAAAATCTATAGCACTTTATACATCAATAATGAACATACTGAGGAAGAATCGAAGAAAGCAATCCCATTTACAATAGCCATACACACACAAAGATACGTAGGAATAAACTTAACTAAAGAAGCGAAAGACCACTACACAGAAAACTATGAAAAACTAAAAGAAGAAAATGAAAATGATACACAAAAGTGAAAAGACATCCCACTTTCCTGGACTGAGAGAATAAATATAATCAAAATGTCAATTCTACCTAAAATAATTTTAAAAATTCAGTGCAATTTCAATCAAATTACTGGAGATATTCTTCACAGAAATAAAAAAAACAAACAAACAAACATAAAATTCATCTGCAATCATAAAGGCCCCATTTCACCAAAGCATTATTGTGTGAAAAGAATAAAATAGTAGGCATCTCACTTTTTTATCTCAAAATATATTGCAAAGCTAGGGGCCAACAGATGGCACAGTGGTTACAGTGCTGGACTCCCACGTGTTCGACTGTGGTTCAAGTCCCAGACCCAGGGGCTTCAAACTCACGGTGGGCACGTGTGCATGAGTGCCCAAGATCTCAGAAGGAGGATGGAGGAGAAGGGGTCACCCTGGGAGATAACTTCTCACTTTCCCTCTCATTGTCTCTGTCTCTCTCTGGTGAGCACACATGCCCTAAGGCAAAAACCTGTTAAAATAACATCAGAGTGGCACAAAAACAGGCCTCTAGACCAATAGGAAAAAAACAGGCCTCTAGATCAATAGGAAAAACAGAAAACAAACAAACAAAAAAAACAGAGAACTCAGAAATAAACCCCAAAATATACAGTTAACTGAATTTTGACAAAGTACACAATTTAATCAACTGAGGAAAATAGTCTCTTCAGCAAATGGTACTAGAAAAACTAGATATCCATCTGCAGAAAAATGAAATGTCCTCTATCTCTTACCATTAACAAAAATCAACTCAAGATGGATTGAAGATCCAAATGTAAAACCTCAAACTATAAAACTACTGGGGGGAAACACAGGGAAAACTCTTGGAGACACTGGCATAGATTAAGTAAGAACCTCAAAGCACATGCAAAAAGCCCAAAAGTAGACAGTGGAACTACTTCAGGCTAAAGAGCTTCTGTACAACAAAAGAAACAACAATTAGAGTGAAGAACCAAAATCAAAATGGGGGAATAAATTTGCAAACTATCATATGACTCAGTGGTCACACTCCTGCGTATCTACCCAAAGCATGGGAAAATACTAAGTTGAAAAAACACTTGCACATCTATTGCAGCATTACTCACAATTGCTAAGACAGGGAATCAGTCAAGAGGACCAAGGACAGATGACTGGATTGAAAAAAAATGTGGCATATATACACTATGGAATATTATTTAGTCATAAAAAACGAGACCCTGACTTTGATACAAAGTGGATGAATATGGAAGATTGAATGTTAAGTGAAGAAAGCCAGACTATGAAAACAGATTTCTGTATGTTCCTGCTCACTATACACCAAATATTTTCACTTTATGGCAGAAATTGAAAGAAGGGAAGATACAATAATAGGGAAAGCAACTGTAGGTATCAGAGACTCTATGGTGGGGGGTAGGTAATGGAGGTGGGAAGGAGACGATGTGGGAAAAAAGATTTAATAGACACGCAAATGAAAAGTTATCTGTTGATGACAATGTATATGGTAATGTCTTTGACTTGACTAATATGCACTTCATCACGCTGGAAAAAAACATTTCATACACTGTAAATATGCACAGTGATTAAATGTAAAGTTTAAAAGTATAAAGATAAATGAAAAAATAGGCACATTCGAAATATGTGATCACTTACTTTGTATGGTCCACCAATGGTCTGTGGTTTTCTTCCCCATAATGAATGCTGATCCCATTACCAAGTTCCCATCTGAAAATGTTTGAATCCCGAAGTAAATTTACTGGTATCGACTGATACCATTTACACAGGTTACCTTTTTCAAAGCTGCAAACTTCCTTAACTTGAGCAAGATGGAAAAAAGAAAAGATGTGTTAGTCACAATATGTTAAGTGTGGCAATTTCTACCTATATCAGCACTTTCTTTCTCCTTTTTTTTTTTTTTGAGTTACAGTCTAGTTTTTAAACATTATTAAAGTAATTAGGCAAATGGTTAGGATAATCATGAAAGCTTTAAAGAAATCTAGGTATATTCTATTCAAGTATCTATAGTAACTGAAGTATGGGAGCAAAAGCGTATGCTAATAATCTACTTTCATGAGGTAGGATCCTAATTAGCTCCTAAAGCATAAATTTAAGCATTTCCATTCCTTTCTGTCATAACACTGTTTTCATGACCTCTGAGTTCTTAAAATTTCTGATTTTTCAACACAGTAATATTTTAGCTCTATCCCTGAAGGAGTCATGGTAAATCCCAAACTACTGAAGTACTTAAGTTCAAAGTGATAAAATTTACAATACTTTTGCTGGTGGATCTGTTTCCTTGAAAGTCTTAGGATTCTTACAATGATTATACTCTTTTTCTTTTAAAAGAATTGTTTTATTTAACTTTATTAATTTTAATTTGACCAGAGAGGGACAGAGAGAAAGAGGGAAAGGTGATTATATTCTCATATCATAGGAAGTTAAAAGTCTAATGATTTTTTTAATATATAGGCATGTTAAACATATAGAAAAAAAAATTATGAATTCTTTCTCTCCTGTGTTCATATGTCTACCTTAAATCCACCACTGTTTAAATTAAAAATAAACAAACACTCAATTCAATGAGTTTTTGTGTCTATTATAAAAACCTGGAGTGTGCTCTAGCTTTTAAGTGACATTAATAGCAACAATATATCACCACCACCGTTTAGAAACATGTGTATATGAGTTAATGTAAAACCTGAGAGGGAAATAATGCATTGAAAAAAGTGCTTTTTAATCCTGACAGGTGTGTTATTAAATGCCTAATAGTAATAGAGATTATATAATTAAATTTAACTTATGAAGAGATTTATTCTCTATATCACTAAAAGGATAAGAATTATAGACTTAAAAAACAATCAGAGGGCATAATGTTATAGTCAATCAAGATGAACAGGCTCTAGATATGGTGCTACACGGCATTGTCTATTAAATGTCTGATAGTAATAGAGATTGTATAATTAAATTTAACTTATGAAGAGATTTAGGATTCAATAGAATCTTATTCTCTATATCACTAAAAGGGTAAGAATTATAGACTTAAAAAACAATCAGAGGGCATAATGTTATAGTCAATCAAGATGAACAGGCTCTAGATATGGTGCTACACGGCATTGTCCCTACAGTCAATGATAATGTGTTATACAGATTTCATGTTATCTTATCACTATAAAAAAATTGGAATTTTAAGGCTGTATGCTACAAGCAGATTTATGACATTATTTCATCTTACAAAGAGATAGTGGAAGGAAGACCACACAGTGTGTTCATGCTTGATTTTGCAATAATTCGATTCATATTTACTCAAAAAATGTTTAAATCCTCTGTGACACCAGAAACTGTATAGGAGAGGATAGTAGAGGACGGCTGGGAAGGGATCAGGGAAAATACTATCAGATACAGATTGCAAAGTTCTCTGTTGAAAATGATGTTTATAGTACTATCCTTGATTTGATGACTATGTACGGCATGCCTATCTTGAAAGACATCATGTGTGCTATCTATCCTTGATTTGATGACTCTGTACGGTATGCCTATCTTGAAAGACATCATGTGTGCTATGGAGATGTATGATAGCTGAATATAAATAACAAATAATGAAAATAAATTTAGAAGTCATTTAATAGTAGGCATTCATGTAGGACACAATGAATTTATCATATTTCCTTTGAAATCATAAATGATACTACTAAAAGTGAAAGGTTCAACAAAGAAATTTAATATTTACTAAAGATTGTCATTAACTATAATTTTAATTAGGTTTTCTATATACTTTTTTTTTTTAAGGTTTTTGTCATAGTGTGCTCACTATGTGTGCTCACAGCGTGTCTGGTATGCTCACTAGAGACAGAGGGGAGAGAAGTGAGAAATCACCTCCCAGAGAGGATAGGATGGCCACGCCACAATCTCTCCTCCTTCATCCTTTTGGGATTTGGGGCATGCACGCACATGTGCCCAGTGTGATTTTCAAGCTGCTGGGTCCAGGACTTGAACTATGTTTGGCCATGTGGGAGTTCAGCACCTTAACCACTATACTACCTGCTGGCCCCTTATATAAACTTTCACAAATACTAAAACTTACATATGATCATAAGGGATATTAGTGTCTTTCCAAAAGAAAGTCTAAATATCACAACCTTTTCCACTGTATTATCTTACGTGGTGAGGCACAGTATAAATCTCTGACTAACTTGGGTTAATTATTGCCCCATCTTATTCACAGAGTGAGTCAGCTTTGATTTTATAGTTTTTTAAAATCTAGATGAGATAGTTAACTGGTGGTATATTGGTACATTAAAGAGCAATTTTTAGAGGGGAGAAGGGTGTTTAAAGGATAAACATAAGAAGCCGGCTGGTGGCATGGTAGTTAAGGGCACTGGACTGCCCATGGCCCACTGTGGTTCAAGTCTCGGACCTACCGGCTTGCTTTCTCACTTTCTCTCTTTCTTTTTCTCTCTCTCTCTTGCTCTGTCCATCTCTGGTAAAATTAAAATAAATAAAGTAACAATAAAATAATTCTTAAAAAAAAAAAAGAAAGGATAAAGATGAACCTATTGGATTTCTTATGTACTTGAAAAGCCTGATGTAAGACAGAGTTTCATTGTTCTGTTATCTGTATGTTCTCAGCCCTTAACATTACGAAGAGATTTGAGAAATACTATGGTACTGTAAATTCACTTCCTACTCAATAAAGAACAGGGCGGGGGAAACATTTTAGTGCTACTACTTCTGAACTGGCACTTTGTCCTTTCAGACTCAGATGAATTTTGTTTTTTCTCTCTCAGACTGTAACTCTGACTGAGAAGTTCACTTTTGATTCACTTAGGAAAAAGTCGTGGGCTACCAGGTATTACTCTTTGGATAAATGGTTTACTCCCTGAAGTTTCATGTTTTGGGATTTGGTCCTGATAAGTGGTGAGGCCTGGTGGGAGGTGATTGGATCATGGTGATTTGACCATGATGACTGCACCAGGGAAGCAACACTGTTGTGATAGACTAATGATGTCTTGTGTTACCTAGTGAGTTCTAGCTCTCTTGAAAACAGGTTAGTTCTTCTGAGAGCTGTCTGCTGTATTAGAGAGAGAGCTGTCTGTAGCTTGTTCTCTCTCTGCACATACTGGCCAGGCTCTGAGCTTCCTTTAGGCATGCTTAGGACTGTGCCTGTGCACTTTCTAGCTACCAGAATCATGAGTTTTTCAAATAAACTTCTATTCTCTTAAATTCTTCCAGTCTCACGTAGTTCTATTTGCAATGTGATAGTGGTCTAAGACACCAGGTACCAAAAAATAAAAACTATCTTTTACAAGAACACAGGGGTTGAAGGTCTTATCGAGTATTAAAATTAGTTTTCTCATGAACTCTGTGTATGTAATATAGTATTCATGTTATATGTGTATTTTGAAAAATGACAAAATTTGAATGAATTACTTTGTTTTATAATGCTTCCTCCCCTAAAAATTCCTTATTTGATAGCGTGAAAAGTAGAGACAAAAGGGAAGATAGAGAAGAATTAATAAATGATAGTTTCAGAGTCAAGTCCATGAAAACAATAGTTTTCAAATTCAAAACATTAAAGTCCCTCACCTGTTGTTAGGCCTGACAGAAAAAAAAATGCAAGGGGATTATTCTTCCACAATTTTCTGTACAAAAACTCTTCCATTCAGAAATGGCTCTAAGCCATGTTTGAAAATTGTAACTATGAAAATAGGCTGTGATAATTTGTATTTCACTAGTATTTTCTTATCTATTTTATGGCTATATTAAATATGAAATGTAGAAATTAACCTACCACAGGATGATTCATCTGATTCATCAGGGCAGTCATATCTAAAATCACATTTCTGAATACTTTTAACACAGTGGCCATCAGCCCTGCAGACGAATTCACGGTCTGTGCAATTGTGTGGAGGTAATGTTACTGGAACTGAAGTTTCTGGTGGAGTTGGAAGATCCACTGGCAAAGTACCTTGATAAAAAAAATAAAATACAAGTATCATTTAGCAGGTTTTCTATTTCTTTAAGGACTTTTGTACATGAAGGCTTTCTAAATATGCTTTAAATTTAATATTATAAATATTTGATAGTATTCACTAATCTGCTAAACTCCACTATCTAAGCATATAAACTGGAGTTCCTGGGTTGAGCAATGGCGAATAACTCTGAATATCTTTATTATAAAGTAGGGAAGATGCAGATGGAAATTTTTAAAAAGCTATTCATTCATCAAATAAAGAGGAGGCTCAAGCACAGGGCTTAACGATATGCAGAAACAAGGGAGTTCCAGATGCTGGCATGAAGTCTGAACACATCTAGTGCATTAGTAGATAAACATTTTTCTTCCACTGCTACAATCAATCTCTTCATCTTTGTCTCACATATTATCACATACTGAAGATGCAAGGTTGCAAAAGAGATCAAAACCAGAAGTCATCATCCAGAAGTTTTGAACAACTATATTTATAATCTGAAATTATATAATTTGCAAAATATTGATAGAAGTTGATTTATTTATACACTAAGTTACTCAACAATCATATATTGGGGCCAGCAGGTGGCATGATGGTTAAGGGCACTGGATTCCCATATGGCCAAATGTGGTTCAAGTCCCAGATCTGGTGGCTTGCTTTCTCACTTTTTCTCTCTCTCTCACTCATTCTGCACCTCTTTGGTCAAATTAAAATAAGCAAACAAAGGAATAAAGTTAAATAATTTTTAAAAGATCATGTATTGATAACATCCTTGTGCCATGCAGATAGTAGGTGCAATGTATTTAAGGCCAAATATGCCAGATCTGCCATAAAATAGTTTACAGATTAATGGAAAAGGCAATCAGATCTATCCTTCATTATAGTTCTATGGAATAAGTTTATTATAGAGATTACAACTCTATGGAAGCAAGTGTGATTCCCTTCTTTCTACCTTGTATTTATAATTTGCAGATCATGAGATATGGTAGATTTATAACCATCAGCAAGTGGATGAGTGAATAGATGAATGGATGGATAACAAAAAAAATGAGTAAATAAATGAACAAATAAAAGATGTCACAGTGTATTAGAACATAGAGGAAAGGCATGTATGAGATGGATGTCAGGGAAGATTCTTGGCAAAGTAATGCCTAAACTAACTTTTTTTTTTAAGAGTTTTTTGCCTTAGGGCATGTGCACTTGCTGGAGAGAGAGAGAGAGAGACAGTGAGACACTAAAACTTGAGAGGTATAAATGGAAATAACCACCTGGGCAGAAATAATAATTAATGTGGAATATTTCTAAATGTGAATGTGTGTGCTTAGGTCTGGAGAAAAGGCAAACATGCCTTTCTAGGGTGGTACAGGGGTTCCTTTTGATTTTGAGAGTGAAAGACAAAGTTTGGAATTTAGTGAAAAAATTCTTTCCTTGGTCTGGCCCTAAAAGGTGAGACATCTGGAAGCAGGGGGATGGGGGAGCCTTGTAGCTTCTAGGTATGTTTTACAATCTCTAGGTTGGTGATTAGAAAGGGAAGTCTGTGTTTCGGGAAGTGATTAGCAAAGAGTGTACTTTAACAGCGATAAGAGGATTTGTATACCTTGTAAGATACTGCTCTAAGAACAATATATAGACGAGTCCTATTTTCAAATGGGTCAAAAAGGTCTGTTAATGTCTGTGGGCATGACTCACCCCAG
Source organism: Tupaia belangeri chinensis (assembly GCF_000334495.1). NCBI lineage: Eukaryota > Metazoa > Chordata > Mammalia > Scandentia > Tupaiidae > Tupaia > Tupaia belangeri. The sequence continues at coordinate 184,971 of NW_006205935.1, forward strand.
GCCCTATGGAAGGGATTTTGGAAATAGGAAAAAGCAGTCAGACTTCTGTCCTCAGGGGGAAAGTGAGAAATCACCCCCCAGGGGCGGATGGCCACACAGCAATACCTTCTGGATTGTCCTCCTGGGACCATGGGCAGCACTTTCTCTCTCTCTGTCTCTGGTAAGTGCATATGCCCTGTAGAAAAAAGTCTCTCCTTAAAAAATTAAAAAAAAAAAAAGCCACAGAGAAATGCCAAGATAGAAAATTTACACATCATGAAATTTTGGGAGGCAGATAGAAGGCAACTCTAAGATGGGAAGATAAAAAAGTTAAGCTCTTTCTTTAATTCAGGCAACTAATAATCCAAAGTAAAGATGGTTTAGAGGGAAAGCAAAGTCCTGAGCAATGTTAAACACCCAGAGCCTAGAGGACTAGGGATGTGATTGTTATATAGAATTACAAGATATACAATAAGCAATCATTCATATCTAACTGCAAAATCTGAAGTAATTGAAAACTAAGATTGAAGTGAGGCAGGCAGTGGATCAAAATACTAACTTCCTGCAGAGGAAGCTAATAGAGGAGCCAATGGCCTATACTGTAGACAGGTAGTTCTCAATATGAAACCCAGAAATAAACAGACTCTTCATGTTATGATCTATGCCTGCAATCTTTCAACCTTCCTAGTGTAAAATATAACAAGAGGAGTTGACTAGATCTCATGCTTCTTATAGCATCCTAGTTTCATAAGTAGAGAAGAAATTAAAAACAGGGAAGCAATTTTGAATCATTTCAGTATGCTTAGAGTATCTTATATCCCCAGAGTAATTTATAACCAAAGTTTTAAAAGTATGAGCACTTCCAAGACTGTAAGTATTCAACTTGCCAAGACCTTGAAATAAATCTTATCCATATGATCAGAATCCCTCCTTCTCCTTCCCCTTCCCCCACCCTGACCCTACCTCTATCCCGACACATGCAGACGTATCTGATCCAATATCTATTACTTTTCACTTATGTGCAAAACAGGAACTTAGCACATCCCTCATTATTTTAGTGCTTTATGGTCATGTTAGAAGTCACCTCAGAAAATCTCTTTCATACACTTCCCTTAATCAGATTTTCCTTGGTCTCAACTCTCCTGTTTACTTTGGACAAAATACCAATCTATTCATTCTACGTTTTGCTTTCTTCTCCTCTGTGATTCATTCCATTTTTAAGTTAAAAGAGAGCTTAATCCTAGTTGATAAACAAGAGAACCTAAAATTAATTATATATTTATTTAAAACATCATATATTGTGGAGTGAAATTATATAGTATAATAAACCCATTTAAGTATAAAAAAATAAAAATATAAACAGGTATGCATGCTTGATTTCTTCTTGCAAAAAATAATCAATCCATTGCTGCTCTTCCTTCTCCATGGGAGGAATGAATAAGAGAATAGAGACCAGGATTGTTAGGCTGGTCTAGAGCTTAATGTACATAACAAGAGACTAAGACCAAGAGGAAAATTTCTGTCCCATTAGGGTTGAGTTGAAAATGACAAGGGGCCAGCAGTTAGTGTAATGGCTATGTCACTGAACTCCCATGTAGTCAACCACAGTTCAAGTCCTGGACCTGGTGGCTTCAACTCATGCTGGGTGCATGTGCGTGTGTGCCCAAGATCCTGAGAGGAGAATGGAAGAGAAGGGATTGTGGCATGGCCATCCCCTCCTGGGGGGGGTGATTTCTTGCTTTCTATCTCTCTGTCTCTCTCTGTCTTTCTGAAGAGCGCATGCACCCTATAGTAAAAATAATAATAATAATAATCAGTGAAATGGTAGGTACATTATTATTATGGCAGCAGAAAATGGTACCATTATTATGAAATTTTCTGAG
>NW_006205935.1:186879-198400 GCF_000334495.1 Tupaia belangeri chinensis
CTCCGAAAGAGGAAGCCAATGAGAACTGCTAAAAAAACAAAAACAAAAACAAAACACCCTAGCAGGTCAGAATCTACCCTCCTGAAGTTAGATATACCTACATCTAAGTGACTCAACAACAACAAAGCCAATTAGAGATGAAAATGATCACTTCCCACAGAAATCTGATACATATAATATTATAAAATTTTAAGTTTATTAGGGAGAATTATTCCATTACTTTGAGTGCTGATAATTATAAAAATCTTAAAGAGTGTAGTTTAAATCAGATAAAGGAAAAACCACTAAACTTGATGGAAAAATTGCTTCAAAATAAAGTTACAAAATTATTATATAAGCCACTTTTGAGGAATTTGCTGAGCACTGTAAAGCATTCAATGACCAGTCTGATGTGGGATATTTTGTATGCCTCAATAACTTATACAGAATGAATTCCTTTGAAAATAATTCCCCCAAAATGTTGAAATACAAATTCTTAAAAATCACCTTATAATGAATATGAAATTTGTTATGACCTTTCAGAACATCATTCGCCTACATAGTAAAAACACAATACATAATTAAAATGCATTATTAGAAGATGCATGGAGGCCCAGCTATGATGGTGCAGGTAGTGTATACTAAAATGAAGTTCTGGAAGTCACATGGCCAACACAGGTTTAGATCCCAGGTTGGCCTGAAAACACTCTCAGTATGTACACACCCAAGATCCTGAGGAACTGGAAGTCTAGGGAAAGCAGTGTGGTGTGTAAGACTCTGTCGAAAGTGCCTATCTCTGCTTGTCTGTCTCACACATGCACACTTGCTCTCTCTCATGAATAAAATAAACTTAAAAGAAAATACATGAAAACTTTTTGTTTCTGTGTCCTTTATTAAGACTGCCATCCATACTTTGAGTACTTTGGATGAGTTCAAATGATTCTTTGCCTAAAGCAGGATGGCATGTTCTTTTACTTCAGCATAAACTGATCCAATCTGGTTTATCCCATATGTTACAAAATATGGTTTTAGTTTAAGACCAAAGCTTCAGATTGGAGGCCCATAGGGATGATTACCATTTGTATTGAGAAATATGTTCTATGCTCGAATTTAGGTAGCTGTTTTTTTTTTTTTTTTTTGGAAAGGTTTTCGCTATAGGGTGCGTGCGCTCGCCAGACAGACAGAGAGAGACAGAGAGACAGAAAGCAAGAAATCACCCCCCAGGGGGGATGGTCATGCCGCAATCCCTTCTCCTCCATTCTCCTCTCGGGATCTTGGGCAAGACTGCACACACCCGGTGTGAGTTTTAAGCCACCGGGTCCAGGACGCGAACCGTGGTCGACTATGTGGGAGTCCAGCGACATAGCCATTACGCTAACTGCTGTTTCCCTAGGTAGCTGTTTTGAAACGTGTTAATTTGAAGAGAGAATTGGTAAATTTCTGCTCTGTGCTCAGAGTAAATACACATCACTAGGAGTATATAAAGCTTAAAATGGCCCTGCTTCACAAATGTCTTCATATTCTTGGAATTGTACATTGTACATATTTAGGATAATAGAGATTTAAAATTAAATACCTTGTCTTAATACATAGAAACTTCAATGAACAGTTAAATACAAACACATCCAAAATGTCCTACACTGTTTGTACTACTTGAACGCATATTCCATAATGCACTTCTAGACATAACTACATAGGATTTATTAACTTCTAATTTTATTGTTTTTCACTTAAAAAAGCATTTTGGGACTAGCAGTTGGTGTAATGACTATGTCATTGGACTCCCATGTAGTCGACCATGGTTCAAATCCCAGACCTGGTGGTTTAAACTCACACTGGGCGCATGTGCGTGTGTGCCCAAGATCCCAAGAAGAGAACAGAGGAGAAGGGATTGTGGCATGGCCATTTCCCCCTGGGGGTGATTTCTCACTTTCTGTCTCTCTGTCTCTCCCTGTCTTTCTGGCGAGTGCACATGCCATATAGCAAAAACCTCTCAAAAAATTTTTTTTAGGGCAGAACTAACAGAAGTCAGTGAACTGAGTGTCACTAACTGTGGACAAGTTCAGAGAGATATCTGCTTGATACAAAATAAATTTAAATTTAAATGGTCAGATTCAGCTATATTTTATTCCTTTCTTTTATTTTTTTTAGAGATCTCTGCTATAGTGTGTGTGCACTCACTGAAGAGACAGAGAGACAGAAAGCAAGAACTCACCCCACCCAGGGGGATAGCCATGCCTCGATCCCTTCTCTATTCTCCTCCTGGAAAATTGGGCCCACTTTCACATGTTCCCGACATGAGTTTTAATCCACTTGGTGCAGTACTCGAACCATGGTCGGGCATGTGGGAGTCCAACAATGTTACTACCCCATCTGCTGGCCCCAAATATTTTAAACATTTAGAAAAATTAAGAAAATATCACAGGCACATAACCCAATTACTAAGACTAAAGTATTGCCATAGCATTGCTTTAGATTATTATGCTAATAAACACATAAAAAGAGGAAGGATGGAAGGAAGGGGGAAAGAGAGGAAGAAAGGGAGAGAAAGCTTTTATATAAAATCTATACTCATTGCTTGTCTTCCCACTTCTCTCCCAATGTCTGCAAGATGGAGCCCTGATCTAAATAACAGTTTGCATTGATTTTTTTCTCACACATGTGTTCTAATTATTTTTATTATTATTTTATTATAGTTAAAACATGGACATTAAATTTACCATCTTAACCATTTTTATTAATTCACAAATGATCTTAATTAATCTAAATACTTTCAATAGCAAGTGCAGCTGATATAAAACATATCTATGAACACAAGTCTAACTTTAGGCATAAAACTCAGTGAGCAGAATGAACATACTATAAAGGTAGCGCTGAGGCTATATAGCTTACTGTGGTCATCAACTAGATATATTTTTTAAAATTTTTTTATTTCAAGAAAAGAAGTTTTAGCTTTAATAAATCAAATTTAGAAGTTGTTTAAGACAAAGATGGGGAAAAAAAGGTTAGGATTCAGTTCAAACAGTAGGTAGATACTAAAATCTCTAAAACAGATATGGACAGATCTAAATATCTAGTAACAAGTACATTGTAATTTTCTTCAGAAATATTTTTTTTCTCTCTCCATTTCCCCTTTTATCAAAGAAAGGAATAAACTTATTTGAAAAAAATATACAAGTTTAGTCTCAATTTGGTTTGTATTTGCACAAAGCCTGATAAGAATACTAACTGATTTAGTTGTCTTTCCTGAAACCGTTTAGAAGGAATTTCAGTTTAGAGTCTTTAAAAAGCTCCCCAAAGCTACTGAGCCATGTCAGAAATATCCCAAAAGATTGTGCCTTTAAGTACCTATACTTGAGAGTTTTTTGGGCCGGTCAGGAAGTAACATTCTTTATTTACCTGTCAGGCAGAACTGTTTATGGTACCAAGCAATCTTTCTAAGAGTTTCTGTTGGCTTTCTTGAGACCTGCTTTAGTTTCTTAGCTTTCTGGTTATATCTTCAGATATAACATTCCAGTCAAAGCCCTGGCAATAACCAGTATTCTCAATTTCTGATGGAAGGCAACAGAAATGACAGAATTTTTGCAAATAATTATTCTGCCACAAAATAAGAATATTCACTGATATTGGACCAGAGAATTCAAGGAGTGAGAAAAGTTTATGTTTTAATCTCAAAAAAAAAAGAAAAGAAGAAAAAATTGCTGAAACTATCAACAGCTCAAAAGAAAACAAAAATTCTTAAATCTGGAAAACAAAGCATAGAAGAAAATCAGTAATGTTTTAGTCAAAAGCCATAAAATTCTATTTCACCAGTTCATTCTCATGTAATTAATCTCTCTTCTGTTGAATTTACAGTGTTACTGTCATATAATCTTTTTGTTTAAATTCTGGAATTTAAGATTCAACACTATTATTGATATTTCTGAACTTGTCCCTACACTTAAGTTAGCCATTTTCTTGGTTGTTTTTGTTTTCTTATTTCTATGTGTCTGTCTTTAGTTTTCCTGGTAAATCACTCTTTTCAGAACTTCTTGAAGAGCTGGTCTGGAGTTAGTAAATTCTTTCGGGTTTTGTTTATCTGAGAATGTTATCTTTTCTTCCCGTATGAAGGATAATCTTGCTGGGTATAGTATTCTTGATTGAAATTGTTTGTCATTTAACATTTTGAATATATTTTCCCATTCTTTCTTTGCGTGCATTTTTCCCAATGACAGGTACAATGTTAGCTTGATGGGATATTATTTGTAAGTAACTTGATGTTTCTTCTCTTGTCATTTTTAGTATCTTGTCATTGTCTGTAATTTGGCCAATCTGACTATGATGTAATTTAGAGAAGATCTTCTTGGGTTGATTTTGTGTGGGGTCCTTTGTATTTCTTGGGTCTGGATATTGGAATGCCTCTCTAGGTTTGGAAAGTTTTCTTCAAGGGTTTTGTGGAATGAATTATCAATCAAATAATTAGTTTCTTAACCTTCTGGTAGACAGATTATCCAGATGTTTGGGCGCTTAATGGTATCTAGTATTTTTCCTATATTATTCTCACATTAAGGGGTTATTTTTTCAGTCTTCTTTGTGATTTTTTTCTAGGTCATAGGTTTTTTTCTTCTACATCTGAGATTCTATCTTCTGCATAATCTAATCTACTTTTAATACTTTTTTTTTTTGAGAGGTTTTCACTATAGGGTGCATGCGCTTGCCAGACAGAGAGAGACATAGAGACAGAAAGCAAGAAATCACCCCCCAGGGGGGATGGTCACGCCGCAGTCCCTTCTTCTCCATTCTCCTCTCGGGATCTTGGGCATGCACGCACACACGCCCGGCATGAGTTTTAAGCCACCGGGTCCGGGACGTGAACTGCGGTCAACTACGTGGGAGTCCAGCAGCATAGCCATTACGCTAACTGCAGGTTTCCTACTTTTAATACTTTTGAGGGAGGTTTTTATTACAGCCTTCATCTCTAACAGTCCCATTTGATTCTTTTTTATGGTGTATATGTCTTATTTCAAATTGTGGAAGGACTTCCTCACCTCTTGAAATTCATTGTTTCTTTTCTCTTGTATCTCTGGAGTTCCTTGTCTTTCTTTTCTTGCATCTCGATTAGTTTTATCACTATGAATATTCCGAATTCTTTATCTGATATTTCCATGAGTTCCCTTGTACTGTCTGTGGATCATGAGGGGTTATTCTTTTTCCTTGGGGGAAGAGATATTTTCTTGGTTTCTCATATTTCATGTGCCTCTAAAATGGTTTCTGGTCATCTGAGGGATTATATGTTTCTTCCTAATTTCTTGGAATTAAATCCGAGGTGTGAGGGAGGAGGTAATCTGCAGTCTCTCTGAAGTTCCATTTCCCTGATGTTCACCAAGAAACCTGTACTTTTGTCATTGGAACTGGATATTACAAAGGCCTCCCCTCCCAGTTTCTAGAGAACAAGTGCACTTGGGCTGAGCTGCAGGGTTTCAACTGAGAGTTCAGGGGCATCAGGGAGGAGATGAGCCACACTTTGCAGCTCCATCCTTTTCCCTGCTGCTTAGTCTGCAGTCTACTCAGATGTTTGGCTACTGTCCACATAGACCTGTCTAGACACTCACTGTGTGGAGACTGTCTACATTTTGGGGTCTGGAGGATGAAGCTGGAGTAGAAAATCTTCAGTTTTCCTACTGCTTGAAAGGGGCAGGACACAGCTCAGATTGTTGATGGCTTCTGAAAGGGCCTATGATTTCCAGACACATCTTTTATAAATATTTCCTATGCCTTGCTTTTTTGTTCTCTTAACAGTATCTTTCAAATCCAGCTTACTAATTATTTTTTCATGGATTGTACTTTTGGTATTATATCTAAAAAGTTATTAACAAATTCATGGTCATCTAGATTTTTCTCCTGTTATCTGCATGAGATTAATATTTTTGCACTTAATTTTAAGTCTATGACTTACATCAAGTTCATTAGTTCTAGACCTGTGTCTAGATTCTTTTGTTTTGTTTTTGCATGTGGATATCCAGGCATTTTAGCATCATTTGTTGAAAAGACTCTCTTCTCCATTACATTGCTTTTGTTTATTTATAAATATCAGTTGACAACATTAATATGTATTTTTCTATTATGTTCCATTGATCTATTTGTCTGTTCCTTCACCAGTACTACAGTGTCTTGAATACTGTATAGCTTTATAATAAACCTTGAAGTTGGGTAGTATCAGTTGTCCCACTTTGTTCTCTTTCAGTATTGGGTTGACTATTCTAGGTCTTTGGTCTCTCCATCTCTCTGTCCATATATATCTATCTGAGTTCTTTGCATATTTTGGCTAAAAATTATTTATCAGATACAGATACATTTATTTACATATATACACTATATATATATATACACACACACAAATTATATATAAATTTATGTATGCATGTGTGTGTGTGTGTGTGTGTGTGTGTGTGTGTGTGTGTGTATATATATATATATATATATATATATATATATATAAAGAGAGAGAGAGAGATTGATTGATTTTACTAGGATTTGATTGGCATTCCATTTAATATATACTTCAAATTAAGAAGCACTGAGATTTCTTCATGCATGTTTTTATTTTTTTTTATTTTTTTGAGAGGTTTTCACTCTAGGGTGCATGCGCTCGCCAGACAGAGAGAGACATAGAGACAGAAAGTGAGAAATCACCCCCCAGAGGGGATGGTCACACTGCAATCCCTTCTCCTCCATTTTCCTCTCGGGATCTTGGGCACATATGCACACACACCCGGTGTTGAGTTTAAGCCACCAGATCCAGGACTCAAACTGCAGTCAACTGCATGGGAGTCCAGTGACATAGCCATTACACCAACTACTGGCCCCATGTTTTTGAATTTTTACCTCAAAAATATTTTTTCACTTAAAATATACTCTATTATTTTGTGTCTTACAAAAATTTATATAAATAGTATTCATTATACATTTTTGGAACTTGCAAGATATATACATGAATAAATATTAGAGTGCATGTGTATACTCATGAGAAAGAGGAAAGAGGGAGAGAGAGAAAGCTCCCTTCTAATGGGAGCTGGTCCTGTTACAATCCTTTTTCCTCCAATTATGCCTCCCATTAGCAGCCTGGACACATCCACACGTGCCTCACATGAAACTGATGGGGTTGGGACTTAACCCCCAGTGAGCCACATGGGATTCAGCTTCTTCTGTTTAATACCTAACCACTTTGTTAAGATGCCAGACTCCAGCATATTTGTGACATTTATGTATTGATTTATGAAGAATTAGTCTATTCATTTATAACTGCTTAGGAAAATTCAATTAAAACAATATCCAAAGTTCAAGGGCCAGCAAATGGTTTAGTGGTTGAGGCACTGGAGTCCCACGTGGCTGGCTGCAGTTTGAGTCTCAAATCTGGCAGCTTGAAACTCATGCCAGGTTCATGTGCATGAGTGTCCAAGATTCCAAGAGAAGAACAGAGAAGAGGGAATTGTGATATGGCTATTCCCCCCACGGAGGGGCATAATTTATTGCTTTCTGTTTATCTCTCTCCAGCAAGTACATGCTTTCTATAGCAAAAATCTCTCAAAGAAACAAAAAGAATATCCAAAGCCTAGTATTTATTACATGAATAGTCTGCAACTGGTCCATCTATTCCCAAGCAGGACCGTAAATTTATTTATACACTCATATTGTAAAGCATGCTACAGTGGGTGTCATGGTACAATTTTTCTTTGTGAAAAAATACGAGAAGGATTTTAAGACAAGGCACCTTCAAGTGAAACTGTACAACTAAGATGATTAGTTCTTTTAAATATCAATAATTGTTCTCAAAAGTGGTTGTTGTCCTCATCTACACCCAGAAATGTAGGACTCAACAGTCCTCATATTATCAGTAACACTTTGGCATTATAAAATTTAAAATGTTTGCTAATATAATGGGCTTAAAATGATACTTCCTTGATATTTTAATTTTAATTTTCCTAATTTTTATAGTATTTGATCTATTAATCTATTGTGCAGCATAAGCTTATTCCATTTATTATATTTTTTGAGAAGTTTATACCTTAGGGCATGTGTGCTCACCAGAGAGAGGGACAGAGACATTGAGAGGGAAAGTGAGAAAATCACCCCTCAAGGGAGATGGCCACATTGCAATTCCTTCTCCTCTATTCTCCTCCTGGGAGGGACCTTGGGCATGCACACACATGTGCCCTGCATAAGTTTCAAGCCACTTGGTCCAGGACTCGAACTGCAGTTGACCATGTGGGAGTCCAGCAGTGTAACCACTATGTCATCTCTTGGCCCCTCCATTTATTATTTTGCACTTTATTGTAAAATGTGTTGTATATCTATAAGAATAGATAAAATAGGGGCCGGCAGGTGGCATGGTGGTTGAGAGCACTAGACTCCCTCATGGCCGACTGCAGTTCAAGCCCTGGACCTGGCAGCTTGTTTTTTTCTCCCCTCAACACATGCTCTGTCCTTCTCTGGTCAAATTAAAATAAATGAAGTTAAATAAAATATTTTTTTAAAAAAATAGATAAAATATATGCCCAGTTTAAAGAATTAAAAATAGTCAAGAACTTCCTATCTAGCTTATGAAATCAAAATTTACAGACAGTTTTGAAAACTCCATTGTGTTCTTTACTGATTCTGTCCCCTCACTTCTCATTTCTGTAGGTTATGAGTTTCCTAAATTTTATGTTTTCATTTCTTTGTATTTGTTTCCTTTAATCACTTTTCTTATTTGCAGGGGTTCCGAACAACCTTTTATAGTTCCTATTTCATTAGGTTGTTATGTGATTAAATGAATAAAGTTCTTAAAATTCTTAAAACAGTGACTGAATGCATGAACATCATGTAGGCTCCTTTTAAATAAATAATATGGTGTTTAGTTTTTGAACTTCAGATGAACAGAAACTTCCTGTGTATATCTTTGCAACTTGATTTTTTTAAAGATTGTGCATTAATTCACCCATGTTAATGTTTGTATTGAATTCAGTCATTCTGACTGCTTTTAATATTTCACTCTATAAATATAAAACAAATATAACTTAGCCAATCTATCACTTTTTTTTTTTTTATTATTCTTTGAGGGTCTTGTTTGTTTGCTTCATACATTTTTCTGACGAGTCTAGGAGTGAAACTGGTCACAGAGGTTGCCCAACTTCGACTTTAATAGATAATGTCAAACTGTTTTCCAATGTAATTTCATCAGTTTATGTTCTTCCCAGATGAATGGAAATATTCTGGTTGCATTACATTCTCACCATCCCCTGGTACAATGACATTTACTGCTGTGTTTGCCATTTTCTTTGCTGCCTGCTCCCTTTTGCATCACAGCCTTTGTTGAGATTGTTTTGTTTCCATCTGAAGTTCACATTTACATAGCTCATTTGGTGAGTCTCTGGTGCAGTAAAATTATTTTTGTTTTTTGTGTGAATGTTATTCTCCAAATGCCCTTTTTTATATTCTCATTCCTGGGAGAATTATGCTTTCCTCTAGACTAACATTTAATATTTTTCAAAACTTGGAAAATTATATTCAACTATCTTCTGACTTCCACTCTTGCTGTTAAGAAGTCAGCTGTTAGCCTAATTATGGTTCTTTTGCAAGTGCCCCACTTCTAGCTCTCCTCTTATGTTATGCAGTCTGCCATCTTATTAAAACTAGTAGTACTAAGTGTATCTTTAGTCTTGATTTCAATTTAACTAGGATACAATCCTCTTTCAAGAGAAATCATGGACATGAATTGGACATCATAAAAAAAGAGTTTGATGAGTTCATACTGAGAAAAATACAGGCAACTCATTCCTATTTCAGGAAGTATTCAGAGAGTGACAGACAAGAGGACTACAATTCTAAAAGAAAAATTGTATGATTCTACAATGTTGGACCTTCATAATTACTTCTTTACTTATTATTACAGAAGAATAAGGAAATATTAAAAACCAAATAAGCACAGTGTGTTTGTATTTGAGAACACCAAAAGAGAAAATCGAGAAAACTGTTTCTTACTCTGGAGCCAGATTCTGTAAATGGTGGTGCTTGTGACTGGAAAGATGGAGTTTCAGCTGATTCTTTGGATTATTCCATTTACTTCTTTGGAAGTAAAATAGAATCCAGAAACGTGATTAGGTCAAACTATCATCTGGGGACTGATGATCACTGCAAGGACACTAAGGATCCAGACATATTCTTTCATCTTCACAGGTTATTTTAAGTTTCATTTAGTGTACATGATGTCAATTTAACCTTACAATGACTTAGAGCATAGTTCATAAAGTGACCTGCTCTTAACTTGGGCGATGATAGAAATAACTTTATGCAGTATATAGATAAACTTCATTTGTATAATTATGAGTTCCGAAAAATTTTAATAGTAAAATATATCCATAACAAGAAGCAGCAGAATATATACTAGGTGACTTAACCGGTAACTCTATCTCATGGTTCTAGAGACTGGCAGTTTGAGATCAGCATGCTAGCATGGCTGGATTCTGGGTGAAGGCTCTCTTCCTCATTATGTTCTCACAACTGTCACATGTCAGAGAGAGAGCAGGAGCTCCTATTTATCTTTTGAAAAGGGGATTAATGTTATTATGAGGGCCCGATCTCATGACCTAATCTAACCCTAATTACCTCCCACAAGCCATACCTCCAAATACTACCACAATGAGAATTAAGTTTTCAACAAATAAATTTGGGGGAATACAAACATTCCATTCATTTTAAAGCTTGTGATTTTTGTTTGTGGGGGGAAACATGTGATATACAATAATTGCTTAGAATAAGACTAAAATTGACATCAATAATAGGCCTCATTCATTAAACAAACATACTGAAAACTTTACAGAGCGAACAAAATTTGCAAAGGTGATATTCAAATGACTGGAATTTGCACTGACTAAGAAACAGAGATTAGTTTGGTTTGATCCACAATCCTAAGCCACTGGGAAACCAAACCACCTGCACATCTGTTGCAAGAAAAATTCCTAGGGAGATGACTCAGGCTCCAGATGGACTCAGTGTGCTAATTCCTTACTCTGTGAACTCATTTTACCAAATATGATAAACTTTGTGCTATGGTAATATAATCTTCCTCATAAAACAGATTTTCCAGTTTGTTTTATACTAGCATTCCCTCCCTGCAGCCATTCCTGTCTGATAATGAATCAAATAAAATCACTATTTTAACATTTCTAGTCCTTGACAAAAAACATTTTCCTAGTATTAAACATAAAATAACTGTATGAACTGGCCAATATGCACAATTGCTCTTTATATATATTTCTAAGTAAGAATATGTTTTTCCTGTGAATTATTATGTTCAGAAATGTACTTAATTTAAAAATAAAATGTGTACTTTAGGTTTAAATGTAATCAATCTTTGGAAAATTGAAAACCTTAAAATATATATAGCTCCAGAGGAATAGTGTACATTTTTTTTTCTCTATTGTACTTAACTTAGAGGTCTTTTATAAGCTAAAAGAATGACATTTAGAATGATTGTATTGAAGGTCTACTTTCTTTCATTCTTTTTTTTTTTTTTTTTGGAGAG
>NW_006205935.1:202806-207965 GCF_000334495.1 Tupaia belangeri chinensis
GTGTGTGTATGTGTGTGTGTGTGTGTGTGTGTGTGTGTGTATATATATATATATATATATATATATATATATATAAAGAGAGAGAGAGAGATTGATTGATTTTACTAGGATTTGATTGGCATTCCATTTAATATATACTTCAAATTAAGAAGCACTGAGATTTCTTCATGCATGTTTTTATTTTTTTTTAATTTTTTTGAGAGGTTTTCACTCTAGGGTGCATGCGCTCGCCAGACAGAGAGAGACATAGAGACAGAAAGTGAGAAATCACCCCCCAGAGGGGATGGTCACACTGCAATCCCTTCTCCTCCATTTTCCTCTCGGGATCTTGGGCACATATGCACACACACCCGGTGTTGAGTTTAAGCCACCAGATCCAGGACTCAAACTGCAGTCAACTGCATGGGAGTCCAGTGACATAGCCATTACACCAACTACTGGCCCCATGTTTTTGAATTTTTACCTCAAAAATATTTTTTCACTTAAAATATACTCTATTATTTTGTGTCTTACAAAAATTTATATAAATAGTATTCATTATACATTTTTGGAACTTGCAAGATATATACATGAATAAATATTAGAGTGCATGTGTATACTCATGAGAAAGAGGAAAGAGGGAGAGAGAGAAAGCTCCCTTCTAATGGGAGCTGGTCCTGTTACAATCCTTTTTCCTCCAATTATGCCTCCCATTAGCAGCCTGGACACATCCACACGTGCCTCACATGAAACTGATGGGGTTGGGACTTAACCCCCAGTGAGCCACATGGGATTCAGCTTCTTCTGTTTAATACCTAACCACTTTGTTAAGAGGCCAGACTCCAGCATATTTGTGACATTTATGTATTGATTTATGAAGAATTAGTCTATTCATTTATAACTGCTTAGGAAAATTCAATTAAAACAATATCCAAAGTTCAAGGGCCAGCAAATGGTTTAGTGGTTGAGGCACTGGAGTCCCACGTGGCTGGCTGCAGTTTGAGTCTCAAATCTGGCAGCTTGAAACTCATGCCAGGTTCATGTGCATGAGTGTCCAAGATTCCAAGAGAAGAACAGAGAAGAGGGAATTGTGATATGGCTATTCCCCCCACGGAGGGGCATAATTTATTGCTTTCTGTTTATCTCTCTCCAGCAAGTACATGCTTTCTATAGCAAAAATCTCTCAAAGAAACAAAAAGAATATCCAAAGCCTAGTATTTATTACATGAATAGTCTGCAACTGGTCCATCTATTCCCAAGCAGGACCGTAAATTTATTTATACACTCATATTGTAAAGCATGCTACAGTGGGTGTCATGGTACAATTTTTCTTTGTGAAAAAATACGAGAAGGATTTTAAGACAAGGCACCTTCAAGTGAAACTGTACAACTAAGATGATTAGTTCTTTTAAATATCAATAATTGTTCTCAAAAGTGGTTGTTGTCCTCATCTACACCCAGAAATGTAGGACTCAACAGTCCTCATATTATCAGTAACACTTTGGCATTATAAAATTTAAAATGTTTGCTAATATAATGGGCTTAAAATGATACTTCCTTGATATTTTAATTTTAATTTTCCTAATTTTTATAGTATTTGATCTATTAATCTATTGTGCAGCATAAGCTTATTCCATTTATTATATTTTTTGAGAAGTTTATACCTTAGGGCATGTGTGCTCACCAGAGAGAGGGACAGAGACATTGAGAGGGAAAGTGAGAAAATCACCCCTCAAGGGAGATGGCCACATTGCAATTCCTTCTCCTCTATTCTCCTCCTGGGAGGGACCTTGGGCATGCACACACATGTGCCCTGCATAAGTTTCAAGCCACTTGGTCCAGGACTCGAACTGCAGTTGACCATGTGGGAGTCCAGCGGTGTAACCACTATGTCATCTCTTGGCCCCTCCATTTATTATTTTGCACTTTATTGTAAAATGTGTTGTATATCTATAAGAATAGATAAAATAGGGGCCGGCAGGTGGCATGGTGGTTGAGAGCACTAGACTCCCTCATGGCCGACTGCAGTTCAAGCCCTGGACCTGGCAGCTTGTTTTTTTCTCCCCTCAACACATGCTCTGTCCTTCTCTGGTCAAATTAAAATAAATGAAGTTAAATAAAATATTTTTTTAAAAAAATAGATAAAATATATGCCCAGTTTAAAGAATTAAAAATAGTCAAGAACTTCCTATCTAGCTTATGAAATCAAAATTTACAGACAGTTTTGAAAACTCCATTGTGTTCTTTACTGATTCTGTCCCCTCACTTCTCATTTCTGTAGGTTATGAGTTTCCTAAATTTTATGTTTTCATTTCTTTGTATTTGTTTCCTTTAATCACTTTTCTTATTTGCAGGGGTTCCGAACAACCTTTTATAGTTCCTATTTCATTAGGTTGTTATGTGATTAAATGAATAAAGTTCTTAAAATTCTTAAAACAGTGACTGAATGCATGAACATCATGTAGGCTCCTTTTAAATAAATAATATGGTGTTTAGTTTTTGAACTTCAGATGAACAGAAACTTCCTGTGTATATCTTTGCAACTTGATTTTTTTAAAGATTGTGCATTAATTCACCCATGTTAATGTTTGTATTGAATTCAGTCATTCTGACTGCTTTTAATATTTCACTCTATAAATATAAAACAAATATAACTTAGCCAATCTATCACTTTTTTTTTTTTTTTATTCTTTGAGGGTCTTGTTTGTTTGCTTCATACATTTTTCTGACGAGTCTAGGAGTGAAACTGGTCACAGAGGTTGCCCAACTTCGACTTTAATAGATAATGTCAAACTGTTTTCCAATGTAATTTCATCAGTTTATGTTCTTCCCAGATGAATGGAAATATTCTGGTTGCATTACATTCTCACCATCCCCTGGTACAATGACATTTACTGCTGTGTTTGCCATTTTCTTTGCTGCCTGCTCCCTTTTGCATCACAGCCTTTGTTGAGATTGTTTTGTTTCCATCTGAAGTTCACATTTACATAGCTCATTTGGTGAGTCTCTGGTGCAGTAAAATTATTTTTGTTTTTTGTGTGAATGTTATTCTCCAAATGCCCTTTTTTATATTCTCATTCCTGGGAGAATTATGCTTTCCTCTAGACTAACATTTAATATTTTTCAAAACTTGGAAAATTATATTCAACTATCTTCTGACTTCCACTCTTGCTGTTAAGAAGTCAGCTGTTAGCCTAATTATGGTTCTTTTGCAAGTGCCCCACTTCTAGCTCTCCTCTTATGTTATGCAGTCTGCCATCTTATTAAAACTAGTAGTACTAAGTGTATCTTTAGTCTTGATTTCAATTTAACTAGGATACAATCCTCTTTCAAGAGAAATCATGGACATGAATTGGACATCATAAAAAAAGAGTTTGATGAGTTCATACTGAGAAAAATACAGGCAACTCATTCCTATTTCAGGAAGTATTCAGAGAGTGACAGACAAGAGGACTACAATTCTAAAAGAAAAATTGTATGATTCTACAATGTTGGACCTTCATAATTACTTCTTTACTTATTATTACAGAAGAATAAGGAAATATTAAAAACCAAATAAGCACAGTGTGTTTGTATTTGAGAACACCAAAAGAGAAAATCGAGAAAACTGTTTCTTACTCTGGAGCCAGATTCTGTAAATGGTGGTGCTTGTGACTGGAAAGATGGAGTTTCAGCTGATTCTTTGGATTATTCCATTTACTTCTTTGGAAGTAATCCAGAATCCAGAAACGTGATTAGGTCAAACTATCATCTGGGGACTGATGATCACTGCAAGGACACTAAGGATCCAGACATATTCTTTCATCTTCACAGGTTATTTTAAGTTTCATTTAGTGTACATGATGTCAATTTAACCTTACAATGACTTAGAGCATAGTTCATAAAGTGACCTGCTCTTAACTTGGGCGATGATAGAAATAACTTTATGCAGTATATGGATAAACTTCATTTGTATAATTATGAGTTCCGAAAAATTTTAATAGTAAAATATATCCATAACAAGAAGCAGCAGAATATATACTAGGTGACTTAACCGGTAACTCTATCTCATGGTTCTAGAGACTGGCAGTTTGAGATCAGCATGCTAGCATGGCTGGATTCTGGGTGAAGGCTCTCTTCCTCATTATGTTCTCACAACTGTCACATGTCAGAGAGAGAGCAGGAGCTCCTATTTATCTTTTGAAAAGGGGATTAATGTTATTATGAGGGCCCGATCTCATGACCTAATCTAACCCTAATTACCTCCCACAAGCCATACCTCCAAATACTACCACAATGAGAATTAAGTTTTCAACAAATAAATTTGGGGGAATACAAACATTCCATTCATTTTAAAGCTTGTGATTTTTGTTTGTGGGGGGAAACATGTGATATACAATAATTGCTTAGAATAAGACTAAAATTGACATCAATAATAGGCCTCATTCATTAAACAAACATACTGAAAACTTTACAGAGCGAACAAAATTTGCAAAGGTGATATTCAAATGACTGGAATTTGCACTGACTAAGAAACAGAGATTAGTTTGGTTTGATCCACAATCCTAAGCCACTGGGAAACCAAACCACCTGCACATCTGTTGCAAGAAAAATTCCTAGGGAGATGACTCAGGCTCCAGATGGACTCAGTGTGCTAATTCCTTACTCTGTGAACTCATTTTACCAAATATGATAAACTTTGTGCTATGGTAATATAATCTTCCTCATAAAACAGATTTTCCAGTTTGTTTTATACTAGCATTCCCTCCCTGCAGCCATTCCTGTCTGATAATGAATCAAATAAAATCACTATTTTAACATTTCTAGTCCTTGACAAAAAACATTTTCCTAGTATTAAACATAAAATAACTGTATGAACTGGCCAATATGCACAATTGCTCTTTATATATATTTCTAAGTAAGAATATGTTTTTCCTGTGAATTATTATGTTCAGAAATGTACTTAATTTAAAAATAAAATGTGTACTTTAGGTTTAAATGTAATCAATCTTTGGAAAATTGAAAACCTTAAAATATATATAGCTCCAGAGGAATAGTGTACATTTTTTTTTCTCTATTGTACTTAACTTAGAGGTCTTTTATAAGCTAAAAGAATGACATTTAGAATGATTGTATTGAAGGTCTACTTTCTTTCATTCTTTTTTTTTTTTTTTTTGGGAGGATTTTTGCTTCAGGGCGCC
>NW_006205935.1:208138-209207 GCF_000334495.1 Tupaia belangeri chinensis
TTTTTTTTTTGGAGAGATTTTTGCTACAGGGCGCATGCACTCACCAGAGAGACAAAGAGAAACAAAGAGACAGAAAGCGAGAAATCACTCCCCAGGGGGAATGGCTATGCCACAATCCCTTTGCCTCCATTCTCCTCTTGGGATCTTGGGCACGCACATACACGTGCCTGGCTAAATTTAAGCCATTGGGTCCAGGACTCAAACCACGATTGACTACATGGGAGTTCAGCGACAAAGCCATTACGCTAACTGCTGGTCCCTTGAAGGTCTACTTTCTAGGTAAGAAGGTCTAGTAAAATATAGGCATTCTTTTAAATGATTTATAAGAACTATGATACAGCTGTTTGCTACATTTTCTGTTTTCAACAGAAAATCAGCTCTTTTTGGAATATTTCTGCCTCAAACCATGAATTTAATGACATTTTCTATTTATATAGATATTCTACTATGTTCAAAGTGACTACTTACTGAAATAACTACTGGATAATTTTTAAGCTAAAGTTTAAGCATTATAAGTTTTTAACAGTCTTCTGCTTTATTTTTTCATTTTTGCTATAGGACACATGCACTAGCCAGAGAGAAAAATAAATCACCCCCAAAGGAGGATGGACACTCTGCAATCTCTTCTTCTCCATTCTCCTCTTCAGATTTCAAGCACAAAAACCTGGAGTGATTTTCAAGCTAACAAGCCCAGGACTCAAACCACATAGTTGGCCATGTGGGATCCAGCTGCCTTAACCTCCATGCCACCTGCTGGTCCTAGTCTTCTTCTTTTTAATGAAGTATTTTCCTCAATATTAGAGGCTATAATGAAATTTAAGAATTTAAAAATTATTAGAGTAAGCAGGGCCTTTAGAAGAAGGTTCCACATGGCTACAGCAAACTAGATTTCTCAGGGAATGAATATTTTCTACCGATAATTCAGCCTCCAATAAACGAGCGTAGGGAGCCCCCGCCCCCTGCACCCCCAGTCTTCTATCTCTGTTTCTCTGTCTCGGTTCCTGTCTCTCCCTCCTTCTATTCTATCTTTTTTTTTTTTTTTTTTTTTTTAAATTTTTCTTTTTTCATT
>NW_006205935.1:210785-211107 GCF_000334495.1 Tupaia belangeri chinensis
ATAGATACCAGAGACAGTGTGGGAGGAGAATGGGAGATGGCAGAGGGTAAGAGATAGGGAAAATCAAGGATGGGGGGAAAAAAAGCAAAACATACAGAAAACAAGAAATGGAAGATTATTTGCTGACAATAACATGTTTGTTGATGTGCTTGATTGAGACAATATACAGTGTACTCTGGATGGAAAATCTCATTTTTTATGCTCTAATAATGTACAGTGAATGAATGCAAATAAATAAATTGGAAAAAAAAGTAAAAAAAAAAGACTTTAAATATTATTTTTCATTGCCAAAGGCATGTGTATGCTTGCTTGCTAGGGAAAG
>NW_006205935.1:211405-214660 GCF_000334495.1 Tupaia belangeri chinensis
AGTATGTTCTATTAGGGTGTGGTTATGTGGATATTCTTTTCCTTCCATTTCTCCATTCCATCAGGACTGTCGGGCACAAGCAATATGTACCTGGTATGTTCTTTAAGCTAATGGGGCCATGATTTGACCCACAGTTGGCTATGTAGACTCCAGCTCCATATGTCCAGTGCTTAATTACTGTGCTACTGGACAATCTCATGAGTTTTAACCTTAAAAATATTAGTTACTTGTGCAATTTAGTTAAATTAGCTATTCGTCTAATTTCATTTTTTATAAACATTAAATTGCTATGCATGTGCAGAGATTCTGACCAATTTTTTCTTTAATTTTTTTGCCATTATTATTTTTCTTTCCTTGACTAGCCAAAGAAAACTTAAGCAAAACAAAACAAAAACAAAAAACTTGTGGCATTATACTTCCTGGTTTAAATTATATGATAAAGCTAGTAATCAAAACAGTATGCCACTTGCATAAAAACACACATATTCCAATGAACTAGAATGGAGACCCTAGAAATAAACCCACACATATACAGTAAATTACACAACAAAAATGCCAGTAATATACAATGAGAAAAAGATCATTATTTCAATAAATGATGTTGGGAAAATTACATATCCACATGCTAAATAACAACAAAACAAAACAAAAATAAATGAAATCAGATCCTTGTTTTATACCAATAATAAAAAATATCAGCTTAAAGTGGACTAAATACATAAACACAACACTTGAAATTATAAAACTCCCTTTATGTCATTGGCTTTTTTTTTTTTTTTTTTAGGTTTTTGCTATAGGGTGCATGCACTTGCTGGAAAGACAGAGAGAGACAGAGAGATAGAACACAAGAAATCACACCCCCCCGCCCCCAGGAGGATGGCCATGCCGCAATCCCTTCTCCTCTATTCTCCTCTTGGGATCTTGTGCACGCACACACACATGCCCATCATGAGTTTAAGCCACTGGGTCCAGGACTCGAACCGCAGTCAACTACATGTGAGTTCAGCAACATAGCCATTACACTAACTGCTGGTCCCTGTGTTATTGGTCTTCACAATGACTTTTTTCCACATGACATCAAAAGCACAGGCAACAAAAGCAAAACAAGTGTGACTACATCAAATTAAAAACTTGAAGTTTACTAATAGATTGTATGCATTCTTACCACACAAAAAACACACGCAGACAAAGATACTAAGCAAGGCAATAAATATGTTAATTATCTTGATTGTAGTAACTATTTTATAACATATAAATATACTAAAACATCACACTGTACAATTTAGATATATGTAATTTTACTTGCCAATACACATGAAACTGATAAAAATAAGAACATCATCAAAGTATTGAATCAAAGGAAGTAAGACCCATAATTGAGAGTGATTTGAAAATTAAATTAGAAATTACTATACATTAGAAAATTGAGGACCAGCAGGTGGATAAGGATGTTGGGCTCTCACATGGACCTGGTGACTTGTGACTTGCTTTCTCACTCGGGGGGCGGCAGGTAGTGTGGTGGTGGTTGGGGGCACTGGATTCCCATATGACTGACCACGGTTTGAGTCCCAGATCTGGTGAACTGCTTTCTCACTTTCTCACTTTCTCTCTCTCGCAGGTAGTGTGGTGGTGGTTGGGGGCACTGGATTCCCATATGACTGACCACGGTTTGAGTCCCAGATCTGGTGAACTGCTTTCTCACTTTCTCACTTTCTCTCTCTCTCTCTCCCCTCCTCCCTCCCTCTCTGGTCAAATTGAAATAAATAAATGAATGGATAAATAAAGTTAAATTGTAACTAATAATTCTTTTTTTTTAACTAGTAATTCTTTTTAAAGAAAGAAAGACAGAAAGAGAAAATTGAAGCATAGACCTGAAAAGCAAATGATGTTCTAGGACAAAGTGAAAAGAAATTAGGTTTATGGTATAAAAATTACTGGGTAGAATTAATAAACATTTGCAGTAAAAATATTCCATTTTAG
Source organism: Tupaia belangeri chinensis (assembly GCF_000334495.1). Taxonomy (NCBI): domain Eukaryota; kingdom Metazoa; phylum Chordata; class Mammalia; order Scandentia; family Tupaiidae; genus Tupaia; species Tupaia belangeri. The sequence goes on from NW_006205935.1 coordinate 213,386, forward strand.
TCAACATTATCTTGAACCAGGGTCATGGCAGAGGTAATGGGCAAAAACCAGAGCAGATATGAGACATATTTTGAAGTTACAGTGAGCAGAAATTGCAACTGAAAAAATTTAAGGGGAAAATCAAAGATGATTATGGATTTCAAACCTGGATTACTGAAGAAGACTAATGTCATTAAAAGAAATAAGGGAGGCAAATTGCAAAGAGAGGTAAAAGTAAAATACATATCTTTTTTCAGTCATTTTCTATAAAATAAAAGTTACAAGTAATATAGAAAACTATACTTCTAAGGATTAGGTCAATATTTTGGGCTAGTGTGTACGTGATTTTTAGTTTTTGTTTTATTTTGCTTTGTTTACCAAGGAGGGAAAATGATGTAGATTAAAAAAGAATGGGTTAATAATGAAAAGCAATTGATGTCTATCAGTGAACCTACAATCTCTAGTCTCACCTGAACTAACATGGTACCATGAAAAATAATTTCATAAGCATCAAGAACAATATTTTTATTGAGTCTAACTTTTGTTTTTATGTTTCATCTTGTGGAAAGATTACATCAATTTTTTTCTGAAAGCTATGCCTTCTACAGGATTTGTGGTTTTGACCTGAGTTTCTTTTGTCATGAAGCTTACACAAAAAATACACAGTTCAGATAGTTTTTAAAGTTTCCGGTTTTTTTCTTCCAAAACCTGAACCAAAATATTGGAACTAATAATCTGTAACTGATATCTCACACCTCTGCCTATGTATCTGGCAGCTCTTCTGCTTCCACCGTGAAACCATCAGCCACAAAATGGATTTAGCAGGGTATCTGGGACAGAAACAGTTGCAACAGTGTCTTGGGTTCCCTTTCTGTACTTTTTCCTTTTCTGAACCTGCTTGTTTGTTGGTTTGTTTTGTAGGAGTGAGAGGTTTCTCCCAGACCAGGCCCTCATGCTGCAATCCACCCTCAGCCTCAACCAGCCTGGATCACGGGCACACCAGTACATGCCAGGCACATACTGGGAGGTCCCAGGCTGCAAACCCAGGATCTTCCTATGTGGACCAACCACTGTCTGACCCTCTGCACTCCTCTTCTGTTTGCTCCTCTGCCTCTGTGGTCGCATTGATTATTTTTATTTTTAAATTTGCTATAGGGTGTATGCGTTCATCAGAGAGAGTGAGAGAAGGACAGTGAAAAATCACCCCCAAGGGGAGATGGCCACGGCCACACAAAAATCCTTTCTCCTCTACTCTCCTCTTGGGGTTTTGGGTACACACACACACACACACACACA
>NW_006205935.1:215684-246054 GCF_000334495.1 Tupaia belangeri chinensis
TTGTGCACGCACACACACATGCCCATCATGAGTTTAAGCCACTGGGTCCAGGACTCGAACCGCAGTCAACTACATGTGAGTTCAGCAACATAGCCATTACGCTAACTGCTGGTCCCTGTGTTATTGGTCTTCACAATGACTTTTTTCCACATGACATCAAAAGCACAGGCAACAAAAGCAAAACAAGTGTGACTACATCAAATTAAAAACTTGAAGTTTACTAATAGATTGTATGCATTCTTACCACACAAAAAACACACGCAGACAAAGATACTAAGCAAGGCAATAAATATGTTAATTATCTTGATTGTAGTAACTATTTTATAACATATAAATATACTAAAACATCACACTGTACAATTTAGATATATGTAATTTTACTTGCCAATACACATGAAACTGATAAAAATAAGAACATCATCAAAGTATTGAATCAAAGGAAGTAAGACCCATAATTGAGAGTGATTTGAAAATTAAATTAGAAATTACTATACATTAGAAAATTGAGGACCAGCAGGTGGATAAGGATGTTGGGCTCTCACATGGACCTGGTGACTTGTGACTTGCTTTCTCACTCGGGGGGCGGCAGGTAGTGTGGTGGTGGTTGGGGGCACTGGATTCCCATATGACTGACCACGGTTTGAGTCCCAGATCTGGTGAACTGCTTTCTCACTTTCTCACTTTCTCTCTCTCTCTCCCCTCCTCCCTCCCTCTCTGGTCAAATTGAAATAAATAAATGAATGGATAAATAAAGTTAAATTGTAACTAATAATTCTTTTTTTTTAACTAGTAATTCTTTTTAAAGAAAGAAAGACAGAAAGAGAAAATTGAAGCATAGACCTGAAAAGCAAATGATGTTCTAGGACAAAGTGAAAAGAAATTAGGTTTATGGTATAAAAATTACTGGGTAGAATTAATAAACATTTGCAGTAAAAATATTCCATTTTAGTCAACATTATCTTGAACCAGGGTCATGGCAGAGGTAATGGGCAAAAACCAGAGCAGATACGAGACATATTTTGAAGTTACAGTGAGCAGAAATTGCAACTGAAAAAATTTAAGGGGAAAATCAAAGATGATTATGGATTTCAAACCTGGATTACTGAAGAAGACTAATGTCATTAAAAGAAATAAGGGAGGCAAATTGCAAAGAGAGGTAAAAGTAAAATACATATCTTTTTTCAGTCATTTTCTATAAAATAAAAGTTACAAGTAATATAGAAAACTATACTTCTAAGGATTAGGTCAATATTTTGGGCTAGTGTGTACGTGATTTTTAGTTTTTGTTTTATTTTGCTTTGTTTACCAAGGAGGGAAAAATATGTAGATTAAAAAAGAATGGGTTAATAATGAAAAGCAATTGATGTCTATCAGTGAACCTACAATCTCTAGTCTCACCTGAACTAACATGGTACCATGAAAAATAATTTCATAAGCATCAAGAACAATATTTTTATTGAGTCTAACTTTTGTTTTTATGTTTCATCTTGTGGAAAGATTACATCAATTTTTTTCTGAAAGCTATGCCTTCTACAGGATTTGTGGTTTTGACCTGAGTTTCTTTTGTCATGAAGCTTACACAAAAAATACACAGTTCAGATAGTTTTTAAAGTTTCCGGTTTTTTTCTTCCAAAACCTGAACCAAAATATTGGAACTAATAATCTGTAACTGATATCTCACACCTCTGCCTATGTATCTGGCAGCTCTTCTGCTTCCACCGTGAAACCATCAGCCACAAAATGGATTTAGCAGGGTATCTGGGACAGAAACAGTTGCAACAGTGTCTTGGGTTCCCTTTCTGTACTTTTTCCTTTTCTGAACCTGCTTGTTTGTTGGTTTGTTTTGTAGGAGTGAGAGGTTTCTCCCAGACCAGGCCCTCATGCTGCAATCCACCCTCAGCCTCAACCAGCCTGGATCACGGGCACACCAGTACATGCCAGGCACATACTGGGAGGTCCCAGGCTGCAAACCCAGGATCTTCCTATGTGGACCAACCACTGTCTGACCCTCTGCACTCCTCTTCTGTTTGCTCCTCTGCCTCTGTGGTCGCATTGATTATTTTTATTTTTAAATTTGCTATAGGGTGTATGCGTTCATCAGAGAGAGTGAGAGAAGGACAGTGAAAAATCACCCCCAAGGGGAGATGGCCACGGCCACACAAAAATCCTTTCTCCTCTACTCTCCTCTTGGGGTTTTGGGTACACACACACACACACACACACACACACACACACACAGGCCAAGCTTTCAAGTCACCAGTCTGAGACTTGAATGGCCATGTGGGATCTAGACACCTTCACCACAACGTCAGCTGTCCCTCACTTATGTTCTTTAAATTTAATTTTTTCACATATGTAAATTAAAAATTGAAACATTTTTTCTTGCATGTTAGTGCATTTGATGAGCTGCATCATACTAGTGGTTAATATTGTAGACCCAATAAGTAGATGATGTGTCCTGCCACTTTATAGCTAGTTATCCTTGGGGAGGTCATCTTCTCAGACTTCTCCATTAAACTGGAATGACAAGACATCAATCATACTCAACATTCAAAATCTATTTACCTATGATAAGCCAACACACACACACAGGCCAAGTGTGCTTTCAAGTCACCAGTCTGAGACTTGAATGGCCATGTGGGATCTAGACACCTTCACCACAACGTCAGCTGTCCCTCACTTATGTTCTTTAAATTTAATTTTTTCACATATGTAAATTAAAAATTGAAACATTTTTTCTTGCATGTTAGTGCATTTGATGAGCTGCATCATACTAGTGGTTAATATTGTAGACCCAATAAGTAGATGATGTGTTCTGCCACTTTATAGCTAGTTATCCTTGGGGAGGTCATCTTCTCAAACTTCTCCATTAAACTGGAATGACAAGACATCAATCATACTCAACATTCAAAATCTATTTACCTATGATAAGCCAGGCACTGTTCTAGATTCTTAAAGGTTATAGGATTATATGAGACAATACATATGAGCGGTCAGTTGTACCACTGTGCCAACCATCAGTGCTCTCTTGCAAGGCTTTTCTACAGCTCTTACCATAGCCAAGCTCCTTGTAAGTCGAGAATAATTTCTTGCCCCCCTGTTAAGCTTGACGCCATGACTTGCTCTAATAGACACAAGCAGATATGTATACCATGTCCCAGTAAAAGTTGTAAGTACTTTTTATTTCCCCCAACTTGACAGCAGAATGCTTCAGATAAGGACTTGATCCTTAAGCTATAGTATTAGGCAGGACATATGGTACAGAGATACATAGCTGTAAACTACAGATACGTAGATAATAGCTCTGTAACTGAGTATGAGTAAGAAATAGGTATGTAACTGTTAGCTCTGTAACAGAGTATGAGTAAGAAATGCACATACCATTGCTATTGCTATTCTGTGTCAACCCACACACTTAAAAATGAGAAATAGATATTTGTGCTTTCACACCACTGAGATCTCTTTAAATAAAAGCTGACTTACATGACATTATATGTTGCACATAAATATACTTTAGTAATAATAAGAAGCTAAAATATATAGTAAAAGTATATAAACACACTACAATATGAACATATTTCTTTCAATTTACTTACTTACCAAATATTTATTGAGAACTACCATGAGCCAGACACTTAGCTGCTAGAGGTCAGTGAGTGGGTAATATGTCTCTCACACACAGCTAACATTATTATGAAAACAAAAAGCTTTATAAGTATTACACGTATTCTTTAAAAAGTATAATAACCCACAGAATACATGGGTTAAGAAAAATCCAAATAAGGAAGACATGACAGGTGTTCAGTGTTCCGAGAAGGCTTCACTAAAAATGAAACTTTTGAGCAGAGCTCCAAAGGAAGTAAGGGAGTCAAGTGGCATCTGAGGAAAGCATATGCCAGGTGGAAAAGTCTTGATCCTAAAATGGCTGGAGTTCTTAAGGATTATTTAAGGTAACTTGGTAGTTGATAGAAGTGAATGAGGGGCACAGAGGGAAAAGTGGAGTCAGGAGGTATGAGGAAGCCAGACATTTATTTCTTGAGAGCTATTAGAAGTTTGATTTCTGCTCTGAATGAGATAGAAAAGTCACAGAAAAAAAAAAGCTCAATGATCAGGTAACATGATATTAGCTAAGTTCAAAAGGATCATTTAGGCTGCTGTTCTGATAATACAGTGTTAAAGGGTAAAAGCCAAGGAATCATTTTAAAAGAAATTGTGATAATCCATGCAGAGACTCTTCTGGCTTAGACCAAAGGTAGTAGTGAGAGTGATGAGGAATGACTCATGCATAGATCTTAAGCTAACATCTGATTGGATTTGTTCATACAGCATAAACAACTAGGGGAAAAAAAAACTGTCATTTGCTAAAAGAGGGAGGCATGAATGAGTGGCAGGATTGGGGGGCAGTTGGTAATCATGAATTAGCTTTTGGACATTGAGAAATAAGGGTAAGCTTGTTCTTTTTTGGCTTCCCTTTTGTTGACCTTCCAGAGAGGGACTGGACTTCCTGAAGTTCTGTGGAAACCACCAAACAGAATGGTGAATGTAATCAATCCTGCCAGACTACTGCAGTGGAATGGAGGATCAGAGGGGAATTACCCAGCTACTGCCAAAGGATTAAGTCCCCTGATTATGCCTGGGGAGGGGCTAGTGTGCCTCTGTCCTTGATACTAAAGTGATAGAACTGGCCTGGAGGTTAGGTTTTCATCAACTGAGAATGCCGCTGGGTCCCTGATCACTTTAGAAAGAAGACTCTGTTCTTTCTTGATGTGCAGTTTCAGAGCCTCCAGTCTGAATGTTGGATCATAGTCCAAGAGTTTGATATCTAAATCTAGAGTTTATTAGATCCCTGTGTACTGGCCAGAACAAAATTTCCCCAACAGTACTATCTTAATCGTAGGCTGTGTTCATTGTAGTTATTTTCCTTTATTATCTTTGAGATGTCTATTTAACATCCAGGTTGAGACATATAGTAGATTGTTTGTATTTAAGTCTGGAGTTCTAGAGAAACATTGGAGATGGAAATATAAATCTGGGAAACATGTATTAGTTGTTTCTTTGCTTGTTTGTTTAAATTGACAGGTAAAATTGTGTTCAATTTCTGAACAAAACATGTGTCTTGAAGCATATGTACGTTATGAAAGAACTAAATCTGCAAATTACCTCACATAGCTACTATTGATGCATTTGAAATGTGTCATGACAAGAAGACTGAGTCTGCCATGAGTGCTGATTAGATGCTTTCAGGGAATAAATGAAGATGTTCTGCTGAGAAGTCAGCAGAAGACCCTGAAAGAACCCCCTCTATCTTTCTCTCTGTCTCTCTCTCTGTCTCTTTCCATAACCTAATCAAATGACTAGAAATCACCACAAAGACAGAAGGAATATGAGGAAGCAAGAAAATGCCTTCATCCACAGATAGTAAAATAAAACTCACAGAAATGTCTGATAAAGAATTTATACTATTCATGACAAATCTAACAGAGATGGAAGAGAAGAGAGACAATGAACACCAGAAGAAAAGAGCTGATGGGTTCCAGAAGGTGAAGACAACATTCTTGAGAGAGCTGAAAGAAAAAATACACACCATAAAAGAGAACAAATGGGACTGTTCGAGCTGAAGACTATAATATGGGAAGTCAAAACCTCCCCTGAAAGTATTAAAAGCAGACTAGATCATACAGAAAATTGAATCTCAGATGTTGAGGATAGAATCACTGGACTGGGAACCAGCAGTTAGTGTAATAGCTATGTCACTTGACTCCCACGTAGTTGACCGCGGTTTGCGTCCTGGACCCGGTGGCTTAAAACTCATGCCAGGTGCATGTGCATGCATGCCCAAGATCCCAGGAGGAGAATGGAGGAGAAGGGATTGTGGTGTGACCATCCCCCCGGGGGGTGATTTCTTGCTTTCTGTCTCTATGTCTCTGTCTGTCTGGCGAGTGCACACGCCCTATAGCAAAAACCTCTCAAAAAAAAAAAAAAAGAAAAGAAAAAAAGAATCACTGGACTAGTAAAACCCACCATGAAGAATGAGAAAATAGGCCCCTCCAATAATAAGAATAATAAACAAGAAATACTTTTTATCATTAAACATCCAAATATCTGGATCATCAGTATCCCAGAAAGTGAAGAGACTAATATGAACTAATATTCTATGAAATCCTGGAAGAAAACTTTCAAACCTAGAGAGACATTCAAAGATCCAGACCTAAGAAATACAAAAGACCTCAAATAGGATCAACCCAAGAAGATCTTCTCCAAAACACATTATAGTAAGATTGACCAAAACCACAGACAAAGACAAGACACTAAGATTGGCAAGAGAGAAATATCAAGTTACCTACAAAGGATATCCCATAAGGCTAAAAGTGGCCCTTTCATTGGAAACAATGTGAGCAAGGAACGAATGGAAAAATATACTCAAAGTGATAAGTGAAAAACAATTTCAATGAAGAATACTATATCCAGCAAGATTATCCTTCATATGGGAAGAGAAGACAAGAACATTCTCAGATAAACAAAACCTGAAAGAATTTACCAACACCAGACCAGTTCTCCAAGAAGTTCTGAAGGGAGTGCTATCTCAGGAAAACTCAAGTCAGATACACAGAAATAAGAGTTCAAAAACAACTAAGAAAATGGCCAACTTAATGATAGGGACAAGTTCAGAGTTGTATGTCATCTTCCGTAATTTAAACAAAAAGATAGAGCCACAACAGAAGTACATGAGTCTGAAGTGAAATAGAATTTTGTGACTTTTGACTAAAACATTACTTATCTTTTTCTATGCTTTATTTTCCAGAGTTAAAGATTTTTTTCTTCTCTTGAGTTGTGGATAGGTCCACATACCTACTATTCGAACAGAATCCTAGCCTGTTTCCTTTAAGTCTGTTAGCTTTAAGTCTTAAGCAAGGTTCTCTTATTGTTAAAGCTAAAAATGCTTTTCTTGACATTAAAAATATATTAAAAAATAAATTAAATTAAATGTGTCATGACTTTCCCCAGACCTAATATTTTTATGATGAGAATACTGCATAGGCACCTTTTTAAGACTTTTCAAGAAAGGTCTATATTGTTAACTATAATTACCATTTTTATAATACAACTCTTGCATTTAACTCTTATTTACCCAAATATGTTGTATTCTTTGACCAACATCTCCTCAACTATCACTCCCTCTCACCCACCTCACTCCTGGTAACCATCATTCTATTGTGTCATCAGTAAAGTCATGCACTTTTGCATAGAAAAACATGTCATGACTTTCTCAACAACTAATACTTTCTATTATTCTATGAGCTCTACTTTTTTAGATTCTATTTGTAATTGAGATAATGTAGTATTTGTCTTTCTGTGCATGGCTTATTTCATTTAATATAACGTCATTCAGATTCATCTTTGGCTTTACAAATACCAGGATTTTTTTTTTATGAATAAATAGTACTTCACTGCGTATATTGACCACATTTTCTTATCTATTCATAGACATAAATTGATTCTATTTCTTGACTATTGTGAATAATACTACAATAAACAGGGTACTGTAGATATCTCTTTGACATACAGACTTCATTTCCTTTGGAAATATTCAGTAGTAGGATTGCTAGATTGTATGGTAGTTCTACCTTTTTTTTTTTTTAAGAAGTTTTTGCGTTGGGGTATGTGTACTCACTGGCGAGAGAGTGAGAAGGAAAGATGGAAATCACCCCCCAGGAGGGATGGCCACACCACACTCCCTTCTCTTCCATTCTTCTCCTGATATCTTATGTATGCATTCACAAATGCCTAGAATGTTTTCAAGTCACCTGGTTCGGGACTCGAACCGTGGTTAAACATGTGGGAGTCCAGCAACAGAACCACTATACCATCTGCTGGCTCCAAGTAATTATTTTCTTAATATTATGAGAACTTCCAGGGACCAGCAGTTAGCATAATGGCTATGTCACTGGACTCCTATGTAGTCGACCGCGGTTCGAGCCCTGGATCCGGAGACTTAAACTCACACCAGGCATGTGTGTGTGCATGCCCAAGATCCCAAGAGGAGAATGGAGGAGAAGGGATTGCGGTGTGGCCATCCTCCCTGGGGTGATTTCTCACTTTCTGTCTCTCTGTGTCTTTCTGGCAAGTGCATGTGCCCTATAGGAAAAAACCTCTAAAAAAAAAAAAAAAGATGAGAACCTCCATACTGCTTTTTATAATAGTTATACTAATTTACACTCCCACCAACAGCGTGCAAGGGCTATTTAATGGAAATAAATTTAAAATATGGAAATTGTTGAAGGCAATACTTGGGAATATTTGAAGTGTAGCCCAAGAGCAAAACATCACTAAAGGTAATTGAGAAATTAATAAAGTTTCTAACACTTGTAATTATAAGGCAACCACTTTGATTATTACAATTCTTAAATATGATGAAATTAGAGTTTAAATTACGACCTAACATTTGCATGTAGTAAAACATAACAGATTCAAACTCCTTTACCATGTTTATAAAGACGTTAAGACTAATTACAAGCAAGGATTGGGACTAGCAGTTGGCATAATGGCTATGTCGCTGGACTCCCATGTAGTAGACCGCAGTTCAAGTCCCAGACCCAGTGGCTTAAATTCACACCAGGCACATGTGCATGCATGCCCAAGATCCCAAGAGGAAAATGGAGGAGAAGGGATTGCAGCATGGCCACCCCTCCAGAGGATGATTTCTCACTTTCTGTCTCTCTCCGTCTTTCTGGTGAGCACATGTGCCCTATAGCAAAAACCTCTCAAAAACAAACAAACAAACAAACAAAAACAAGCAAGGACTTATGACAATGTTTTCTAAAGTTAATAAATTTAAGAAGCAGAATAGAAGGAGGACATTTTGGAATATTTACAGAAATAAAACATTGATTTCCTTGTCAGTTCTTCTAAACAAACAGGTTTGGAAATATTAGCGTACTGAAATCTCTTACCAGGGTAGAGAGTACAGTCCATGAATGACAAATCATCAATTGCAATATCTCCAGTGAATCCATCTCCCACTGACGCCTCCACCAAAATCTAAGACAAATATAAGAAATTTGTTGATAATGTGAAGGAAATTTATTATGTGACCATTTAGCTAAAAAAAAGTCAGAATTTACCTAAAAACAACTTTTTTAACTATTATAAAAACACATTGCACTGGGACTAGCAGATGGTGTAATGGTTATGTCCTTCGACTCCTACATAGTCAGTCATGGTTTGAGTTCCAGGTGTGGGGGCTTAAAACTTGAATCGGGCACATGTGCATGCATACCCAAAATCCCAAGAGAAGAATGGAGGAAAAGGGACTGTGGCATGGCCATTCCCCTAGGGGGTGATTTCTCATTTCCTGTCTCTCTGGAATGGGCGCATGCCCTATAGCAAAAATCTCTCTCTAAAAAATAACACATTGCTATCTTCTCCAGAAGGGTCATTTTGACTCTTCTTGAATGCTTCCAGCAACAGGAAACTCCACACTTTACTGGGCTCATTAGACCTGCATAATTTATTCTTTCTGATGAATTTCAACTTTCTGAAATTTCAGTATCAGATAGATAATTAATTCTTTGTTTCTTTTTAAAAATTGTTTGCTTAATTTTATTTATCATTTTTTTTTTTTATTTGCTACAGGGAATGTGTGCTTACCGGAGAGACATGAGGGTCAGGGAAGTGGGGACAAAGAAAGAGAAAGTGAGAAAACTAGCAGTCAGGTCTGGGACTTGGGCTACAGTAGGCCATGAGGGAGTCCAGTGCCTTAACCATCATGCCACCTGCTGGTTCCAGCTTCCCTATATGTTTCAACATTTAGTTCTAGATTTGCCTTGTTTCCTTCTGATCCTTTAAGTATTGTAAGGAAATGATTGCCCCTATTCCCGCCATTGCCTTTGCCCACATAATTCATCTGCGTCCTAAATTAAACTTCCTCATGCTTCTGGAAACCCAATTTGCTACCAGAGTTACATGCTAGGATGTGTATTTTCAAAGGCTTTAAAATTTTTCTCACACACAGACCTTATTCTCTAACACTTTATGAAATTGGCTAATCATTATTAGATCTCTTTCAGAGCCACATTAATCACAGTGAACTCGGATGACATTTGTGCTGTTACAAGGGGCTGCAATTCCACCAAAACTCCAGTAAAATATGAAATACTGACAAACCGCTATAGTAGCTGGCAGATTGTGATTAGGGCTGAGATTTACTATAATAGAATTAATCATGATGAATTATTTTAATACTTATGCAAATGTGTTGCATACTTACTAAGACTCTTGCTATAATTTAATAATAAAGAACTTCAAGCAAACTCTGACTTAAGAAAAATGCATTTTTTACCACTATTATATGAACATGTGTTTTCATTTAATTTTTCCTCACCAGTACTTTATGTAGGATTTAAACATTCTATTTCATTTTTTAAGTTCCCTCCTCCATCAAAAGTTATCCCAGACATGGGGCCAACAGATAACATGGTGGCATGGACTCCCACTTGGCTGACCATAGTTTGAGTCCTGGACCTGGCAGCTTGCATTCTTGTTTGTCTGTCTCTCTCTGATGAGTGTACATGCCCTGAAGCAAATTAAAAAATTATAATAATGATCAATAAAATAAATAATTCTTTTTTTTTTAAATGCTATCACATGCATTGATGCCCTAGTTGAAGGAGAGAATTTTTAAAGGTCAAATTACTGACCTCAAACCCCTTGACATCTTGCTCAACTTTGCAGTCTTTATTGAGAACTACCAGGATTTTCTCACTGATTTGTCAATTAAAATTGGAAAAGGTTTATGCATCTGACTATTGGGCAGAGTCTACCTGATATCGTCTAAAGGCCATTTTATGGTTATATACAGAAAGTGTCCTGCTGCTTTACAATGAGTAACTCCAAATACAAATTGTGCCCTCCTGTTCATTGTTACCATAACTGAAATACAGAAAGAGTACATAAAATTGTAGAAAAAAATGCTCAGTAAAAATTATATACTTATTCTCTATAGACAAACAACAGAAGGCTAAATTTAGTAGAGTATACTAAAAGAAAATATTTTTTGCATTAATAGAAGAAAGACTAATTTGGTAAACAAGGGGAAAGGCATAAGAAAAAATAAATTAATTCATAATAAGTGACTTGCATCGGGAACCAGCAGTTAGCGTAATGGCTATGTTGCTGGACTCCCACGTAGTCGACCGCGGTTCGTGTCCCGGACCCGGTGGCTTAAAACTCACGCTGGGCGCATGTGCGTGCATGCCCAAGATCCCGAGAGGAGGATGGAGGAGAAGGGATTGCAGCGTGACCATCCCCATCCCCCTGGGGGGTGATTTCTTGCTTTTTGTCTCTATGTCTCTGTCTGTCTGGTGAGCGCACGTGCCCTATAGCGAAAACCTCTCCGGAAAAAAAATAAATAAATAAGTGACTTGCATCAATATGTGTATATCCCACTGTAATATACCACAGGATATGCAAATAATCAGCTCAGAAAAAGCTGAAAGATAAAGGACAAACTAGAGAAAACAAGAATAAGCACTATGGTATAACCATGTTGCTCGTGATTATCCCTAGTTTATTAACAGAGAGAACATTGATATCACAATTCAAAAGTTTATGGAAAGTACAATTGTACATACAAACATCTGTAAGCTAACCTGAGGAATAGATACACGTATATAAATAGCTCCATTCTGGTGTATCAGCTCAATTAGTATATTCCTTTTGTTTTCTTTATATGGTCACACATTAAAAAACTGGCTATTTATGGAAATTACAGATGACATTCTGTAACCCAGAGTAGATCATACCAGGTAAGCAGGTATGATCTAACATTAAAAGGGTGTTAGCATAAGATTCATTTCTTTTGGAATTTACTTTTTATTACATGACAAGAATTTTGATACTGCTTGTATTAGAATTCTGTGCCAACTATTTCAAGGAAGAAGACAACTGGGTCTTGCTCTAACACAATGTAATCATAATTTTAATAAAAATATCTTTAATGTGCCACCTCTCAAATGTTAGCATTCTTGAGACTTAATGAACAGTAATCACTATTTATTTAGAGAGAGTTTTGCCATAGGGCACATTTGCCTGCCAGAGAGACAGAGAGAGAGAGAGAGAGGCAAAAGGCAAGAAATTACCCCCTGGACTGGGTTGTGACATAACCCCTTTTCCTCCATTCTCCTGTTCAGATTTTGGGCACACAAGCACACGTGCCCAGTATGAGTTTTAAGCCTCTGGGTCCAGGACTCAAACAGCAGTCAACTCTGTGGGAGTTTAGTAATGTAACCATTATGCCATCTGCTGATCCCCAATAATTACAATTTAGATATTAAACTATAAATTTCTACTAATAACTGTGGTCTTTTGTATACCAAGTCATTTTTTTAAAAAGTCTTTTTAATAACAAATCATACCTCATGTACAAAGTTGTAAAAGCTGAAGTTTAATTCTACTTTTGCTCTATAGGCATCTAATTGAGCATTATAAACTTATCATGAGAAACTAGTGCTAAGAAAAGGATCCCCAAAAAGAACAAACCCAGGTAGCTTTATTCTGGGAAATTCCCTTTCGTTTCTGTCTCTCTCCTGTCCCACGCCCCCCTTAAACAGAAGGATATTAAAACAGAAATACTAAACACTATATGCAAGACAGTATTGCCATTCTGAACATTAGGGAAACCACATTTTATCCCTAAGTTCTATCAGTACCTTACTGAATGGCTTTAATGGGTAATTGAAAATTCAGTTTAATCTAAATGGCCTGCCTTATCTTAGAAGCCAATTCTACTTACATTAGAACTATCACTGGCTTGGAAATTTTATGAAGTAAAACCAGCTCTTCTTTGTTGTTCTTTTCATGAACTGCTTCAGGCCCCAAATAAAGATGGAGTGGTCTTGCCAACTACAATATATTAAAACGTCTAGGCTCACACATTAAGCTCTTTGTCTGATCTCAATCTCCCATATATTTAAGAAACTGAATTATTGACCCGAAATTTTAAATGATATGGAAACTATTGTCATCACACACATATTCACTCACACTCTCATTTTAGGCTCTGTTAAGTCATAAGGGAAATAAAATTACTTCACCTTGTCACCTACTTTCCAGCTATTATGTATTTGAATAAAGGATACAAAATTTCAATATATCGATTCGTGATATAATGCATCTTCATCAAGATACAAAAGAAAGAAATTCTTGTTTATCATTTATAAGTGTGTATATTCTATGTGGAGCAACTGGTGGGAAGCCAAAATGGAAAGCCATTTTGGAAAGTGATTTGGCAGTTTCTTTTCTATGTAATTACTTATTTTACTTATTATTATTATTTTTAGTTTGCTATAGAGCACATGCATACACCAGAGAGAGAGAGAAGGAGAGAGAGTGTGTGTGTGTGTGTGTGTGTGTGTGTGTGTGTGCAAGGTAGGTGCCAGGTCCAGGACTCAAACTGCAGTTGGTCATGTGGGAGACCAGCACTCCAACCACTGGACCACCTATTGATCCCAGCAGTGTCTTATAAAATTAAACACACACTTTCAAATGATGTGGCAGTTACACACATAGGCATTTTGCTTACCTAAAAGAAATGAAAATGTATTTGAACAAAAATCCATTTACGAAGTTTGTACAAACTTTACTTATAATCACCAAAAGATAGAAATAACCCAAATATCCTTCAAGTAGTGAACAGATAAGCAAATTGCAGTACACCTGCATAATGGAATATCACTCAGCAAAAAAAAGGAACTAATGACATATACAACAATAGCTATGAGCCTAAAATGTCTAGATGAAGTGAAGCAGCAAGACTCAAAGCCTACATACTTTATTAATTTACTTATATGACATTCTAGAAAAATCAGGAATAAAGAGAAAGAAATTAGATTTGTGTTTCCAAGGGCTGAGAGTACAAGTAGGGTACTGACTAAGAAAAGGAATGGGAATTTGGGAAGAAGGATGATGGGAATATTTTCTATCTTGGTTGTGATGGTAATTATGCAAGAATATATAGGTGTTAAAATTTGTAGAACTGCACACCTAAACGGGATGACATTTACTTATGTAAATTATACCTCAAAGAATAAAGAAAAAAATCATTTAAACTATATTTAGTACTGTTAATAGATATGGTTACTATTTTTAAAAATATATTTTAAATTTTCCAGAAGGTACATGTACTCACCAGAGAGAGAGCAAGCAAGAGAAAGTGAAAACACACCTCCCCATGGGGGTGTGGTGGTCACCCCACGATCTCTTCTCCATCTCTCCCTCCTTTTTGAATTTTGAGCATATAGGCACATGCACCCTGCATGTTTTTCAGGCCACTGGGTCTGGGACTTAAACTATGTAGTTAGCCATGGGGAATCCAGCTGCCTCAAACACCCTGCCACTGGCTGGGGCGGGGTATTTTACCCACGCCCCCCTTAAACAGAAGGATATTAAAACAGAAATACTAAACACTATATGCAAGACAGTATTGCCATTCTGAACATTAGGGAAACCACATTTTATCCCTAAGTTCTATCAGTACCTTACTGAATGGCTTTAATGGGTAATTGAAAATTCAGTTTAATCTAAATGGCCTGCCTTATCTTAGAAGCCAATTCTACTTACATTAGAACTATCACTGGCTTGGAAATTTTATGAAGTAAAACCAGCTCTTCTTTGTTGTTCTTTTCATGAACTGCTTCAGGCCCCAAATAAAGATGGAGTGGTCTTGCCAACTACAATATATTAAAACGTCTAGGCTCACACATTAAGCTCTTTGTCTGATCTCAATCTCCCATATATTTAAGAAACTGAATTATTGACCCGAAATTTTAAATGATATGGAAACTATTGTCATCACACACATATTCACTCACACTCTCATTTTAGGCTCTGTTAAGTCATAAGGGAAATAAAATTACTTCACCTTGTCACCTACTTTCCAGCTATTATGTATTTGAATAAAGGATACAAAATTTCAATATATCGATTCGTGATATAATGCATCTTCATCAAGATACAAAAGAAAGAAATTCTTGTTTATCATTTATAAGTGTGTATATTCTATGTGGAGCAACTGGTGGGAAGCCAAAATGGAAAGCCATTTTGGAAAGTGATTTGGCAGTTTCTTTTCTATGTAATTACTTATTTTACTTATTATTATTATTTTTAGTTTGCTATAGAGCACATGCATACACCAGAGAGAGAGAGAAGGAGAGAGAGTGTGTGTGTGTGTGTGTGTGTGTGTGTGTGTGTGCAAGGGGCCAGGGCCAGGACTCAAACTGCAGTTGGTCATGTGGGAGACCAGCACTCCAACCACTGGACCACCTGTTGGTCCCAGCAGTGTCTTATAAAATTAAACACACACTTTCAAATGATGTGGCAGTTACACACATAGGCATTTTGCTTACCTAAAAGAAATGAAAATGTATTTGAACAAAAATCCATTTACGAAGTTTGTACAAACTTTACTTATAATCACCAAAAGATAGAAATAACCCAAATATCCTTCAAGTAGTGAACAGATAAGCAAATTGCAGTACACCTGCATAATGGAATATCACTCAGCAAAAAAAAAGGAACTAATGACATATACAACAATAGCTATGAGCCTAAAATGTCTAGATGAAGTGAAGCAGCAAGACTCAAAGCCTACATACTTTATTAATTTACTTATATGACATTCTAGAAAAATCAGGAATAAAGAGAAAGAAATTAGATTTGTGTTTCCAAGGGCTGAGAGTACAAGTAGGGTACTGACTAAGAAAAGGAATGGGAATTTGGGAAGAAGGATGATGGGAATATTTTCTATCTTGGTTGTGATGGTAATTATGCAAGAATATATAGGTGTTAAAATTTGTAGAACTGCACACCTAAACGGGATGACATTTACTTATGTAAATTATACCTCAAAGAATAAAGAAAAAAATCATTTAAACTATATTTAGTACTGTTAATAGATATGGTTACTATTTTTAAAAATATATTTTAAATTTTCCAGAAGGTACATGTACTCACCAGAGAGAGAGCAAGCAAGAGAAAGTGAGAACACACCTCCCCATGGGGGTGTGGTGGTCACCCCACGATCTCTTCTCCATCTCTCCCTCCTTTTTGAATTTTGAGCATATAGGCACATGCACCCTGCATGTTTTTCAGGCCACTGGGTCTGGGACTTAAACTATGTAGTTAGCCATGGGGAATCCGGCTGCCTCAAACCCCCTGCCACTGGCTGGTTAAGTGTATTTACTATTTCACTGTTTTTTCTATATTGCTAATTTATTGCATGACATTTTATAACTGGCAGAAGTAATCTCAAGCATCTCAATATTCTTCAATTTAACTATGGAAAAAACTTCCCTTGTTATCCATTACTGATTTCAGAAAACTAGTATTTGATTTTCCTTATACTCCTTAATGAAGTCCACTTTTTACTTTTTTTTCATAATTAAAAGTGAAGAAACAACGTGAATTAAAAGAATCTCTGTTTTAGCCTGTTTCTACAAACCTGCCTAAACAGTGAAACAGTTACATTATTAAAACACATTTAGACAACTATCCGATATTTTGCAATATAACCTATTTCTTTTTTAGCGATTTATTTACATTTAATCGTTGTATATCTTCACAGCATACAATATGGCTTTTCAAAGCATAAAAGCATAGCATGGCAAACAAGTCAAAAATATTTCTGTACACATCATTCTCAACAGGTAACTTCTCACTTGTGAGACTGTTAAAATTATTTTATATGCTCCTTCCTCCCACTCTCTTGTTTCCACCACCTCCTATACAGTCTCTGGTAGCTACACTTGTTTTCTCTGCTATTAATATCTTTCAATCTGTCAGTTTCTGCCATAAAGTACAGACATTTAGTATACATTGAGTGGAGAAATACAATGTCTGCCTTTCATAGTCTAACTTGCTTCACTTAACATTAAATCTTCCATATCCTTTCGCTTTGTATCAAATGTGAAAGTCTCAGTTTTCATAACTAAGTAGTATTCCATAGTGTATATATACCATATTTTTTCAATCCAGTCATGCCTTTGTGAGCATTTAGATTGATTTCATGTCTCAGCAATTGTGAGTAATGCTTCAATAAATACAGATGTACAAATACCTTTTTGACTGTTGGACTATCCTTTGGGTCAATACGCAGGAGTGGTATTACTGGGTCTTATGGTAGCTCTATTTGTAAGTGCTGGAGGAATCTCTATATTTTCCACAGTGGCTGTGCTAATTTACATTCCCATCAACAGTAAAGGAGGGTTCTCTTTTTACCACAGCCTCACTAACACTAGTTCTTTATATTTTTGAACATAGCCATTCTACCTGGGTTAAATGATATCTCTTATTTTCATGTGGTTTGGACTTCCATTTCCCTTATGATAAGAGATGTTGAAAATTTTTTTCAAGCTTTTTGGCCATTTGTATGTCTTTCTTGGAAAGTTTTATGTTAATTTCATTTGCCAATTTTTAATTGCATTATTTGCTTTTTCCAAGTATGCTGCTTTTTTTTTTCTTTTTTTCTTTTTTGAGAGAGATTTTTGCTATAGGACATGTGCACTTGCTAGAAAGACAGAAAGATATAAAGACAGAAATTATCTCCCAGAAGTACGACCACACTGTAACCCCTTTTCCTCCATTCTCCTCTCAAGATTTTGGGCACACACGTACATGCGCCTGGCATGAGTTTTAAGCCACCAGGTCCGGGACTTGAACCGCAGTCGACTATGTGGGAGTCCAGTGATGCAACTATTATGCTATTCGCTGGTCCTACAAGGAAGTATAAAAACAGAAATTATCTCCCAGAAGTACGACCACACTGTAACCCCTTTTCCTCCATTCTCCTCTCAAGATTTTGGGCACACACGTACATGCGCCTGGCATGAGTTTTAAGCCACCAGGTCCGGGACTTGAACCGCAGTCGACTATGTGGGAGTCCAGTGATGCAACTATTATGCTATTCGCTGGTCCTACAAGGAAG
Source organism: Tupaia belangeri chinensis (assembly GCF_000334495.1). Lineage (NCBI taxonomy): Eukaryota > Metazoa > Chordata > Mammalia > Scandentia > Tupaiidae > Tupaia > Tupaia belangeri. The sequence goes on from NW_006205935.1 coordinate 233,662, forward strand.
CTGTGTTAGTTCCCTATTTATTCCAGATATCAATCCTTCATCTAAAGCAAGTTTGCAAATAATCTCTCCCAAATATTCTTTCTCAATATAAGGATTGTATCTTAACTCTGATTACTGTTTTCTTTGCTGTGCAGAAGCCTTTTAGCCTGATATAGTCCTTTAACTTACAATTCCTGGAGGCCCCTAGAAAGGCAGCAAGAAATATCAAACTTCCAGGCTAATACTTAAGAAGATATTAGCTAGACTCAATATAAAATGTTTTCTTTTTCTTTTTTTTCTTTTTGGAGAGGTTATCGCTATAGGGTGCATGCACTCGCCAGACAGACAGAGAGAGACAGAGAGACAGAAAGCAAGAAATCACCCCCCAGGGGGGATGGCCACACTGCAATCCCTTCTCCTCCATTCTCCTCTCGGGATCTTGGGCACACACGCACACGCGCCCGGCATGAGTTTTAAGCCACCAGGTCCGGGACGCGAACTGCGGTCGACTACGTGGGAGTCCAGCGACATAGCCATTACGCTAACTGCTGGTCCCAATATAAAATGGTTTTAAATCATCTTTTACATTGTTTAACCATCTTTTGAACTGATTCACCCTGAAACCAATTTCTATAAAACTCAGATTTTGTCTTAGTAATTTTGTTTCTAACTGTGTTCATATTACCTACACAAAACAGAGAAGAATAACAGGTGCTTTTCAATTATTATAATAGACATACGAAACCATCTGTCATTAAACATGGGCTATAAAAGCCATAGTTAAACTGTGCAAGAAGCTGGGAACAGAAATAGATAATAAAAATAAAACTTTGGTAGTAGGAAAGATGAAATAAAATTCTGGGACAGATAAGTAGGTCAAGTCCTATAAGAGGATTACTTTTTAAAAATCTAATATTTACCTAATCTGACTGAGTTCTTATGGGGGGGGGAAGCATTTCCTTTTCAATTTTTTTGTGGATCATTTGGCATTATATTTCTTAGCTAATTTTGTCTTTATGAAATAAAGCTTGCTACAAATTTTTGAATCCTAAAATTAAAATGAATGCCTTCTTAGGCATTTGGGTCAAGTGTTTCCATGTTTATCAACAAAAAGTCATCCCATCCTTGAATATCTCACCACTTAGGCTAAAGACTAGACTCGGCTCACAGTTTAATTTAACCCAAAAAGGACTCTCAAGTCACATAGGTTGCCAACATTTAGCTTTAGAATTATTCAATTTTATTCATTATTATTATTTAACTTGTTATAGGGCATGTGCACTCACCAGAAGGAGAGAGGAAGAGGGAGAGAGGAAATGAGAGAGAGAGAAAATGAGAAAGTTGAGTCCTGTCAGGCCTGGGACTCAAACTGCAGTTTTAAGTATTAAGTCCAACATCTTAACCACCACACCACCTACTGGACCCAGTTGTCATCTTTTTAGAAGTAGGACAGGTTACAAGATACTGCTTCTCAGTTGCCTCAGCCCCCAGTATTCTAAAGCTAAAGCTAAATGTCAATTGCCATTTCTTATTTTACATTGGACCTAGTACTCTCGATTCATTCCTTTGCCCAATTCCCATAGACATTTAGGTCAGAAACTATGAAGGGTCTGAGATTTTACTCTCAGGATGACAAGTTAGCTTATTACCATTTCATACACATTGTCCCTCAGTATGTGCAGGGACTGGTTCCAGAAACCTGCTGTAACCAAAATCCATGATGATTGGGTCTGTTATAAAAATCTGTAGTATTTGCATATAACCTGAGCACATCATTCTAAATGCCAACCCTCAGAGTGGCAGAATATATTTGCAAATTCTCCTTTAGATCAGGGACTGATAACCAGAATATACAGGGAACTCAAGCAGCTTACATAGAAAAAAAAATAATTATCGATCCAATAAAAAAGATGGGCAAATAAGCTGAACGGACAACTCTCCAAAGAAGACGTAAAAACAGCCAAAAAGAATATGAATAAATGCTCGACACACCTTATGATAAGGAGATGCAAATTAAAACCACAATTAGATACTACCTAAGGGAGAATGACTACGATTAAAAAAAAATAAAGAATGATAAGTACTGACAAGGCTGTAGAGAAAAGGGAGCTCTACTACACCGTTAGTGGGAATGTAAATCAGTATATTCACTGTGGAAGATAATATGAAGATGTCTCAAAGATCTATAGAACTACCACATGATACACAAATCCCACTGCTGGGTATCTACCCAAAGGATAGGAAGGCACTCAGTTGGAAAAACACTTGCACATCCATGTTTATTGCAGCATTATTCACATTAGCTAAGACATGGAACCAACCCAAATGTCCACCAACAGATGAGTGGATTGAACAAGTGTGGCACATATACACTACAGAATACTCTTCAGCCATAAAAATAAATAAATAAATAAATAAACGATCGTGGCATTTGATCCAAAGTAAATAAATATGGAAAAGTACTGCTAAGTGAAGTCAGCCAAACTATAGAAAAGAGGCACTGCATGTCCCCATTTAATATATACAAAATATCTGCACTTTATGGCAGAAACTGAAATGTCAGATGATATAAAAACATGGAGAGCAACTGTGGATACCACAGATGGTGTGGTAGGAGGGTGGGAAATGGCAGAGGGTAAGAGGGAGGAAAAAGAAATTAATTAGTTAAAAATAATTTAAAAGGGAGATACAAATCAAAACTACAATGAGATACCATTGAACCCCAGTCAGAATTGCTAAGATTAAAAAAATAAAGAATGGTAAGTGTTGGAAGGTTGTAGTGAAAAGAAAACACTCCTACACTGTTGGTGGGCATGTAAATTAGTACGGCCACTGTGAAGAACAATATGGACGTTCCTAAACAACCTACAAATAGAACAATCGTATGACCCAGTAACCCCACTCCTGGGTATCTACCCAAAGGATAAGAATACACTCAGCTGGAAAAACACTTGCACATCTATGTTTACTGCAGCTTTAAGAATTGATAAGATATGGAATCAACCTAAATGTCCAAAACCAGATGAATGGATTCAAAAGTGTGGCACATGTGCTCAATGGAATACTACTCAGCCATAAAAAAAATTATGAGACTATGACATTTGATTGAAAATGGATGAATATGTAAAATGCAATGCTAAGTGAAGCAAACCAAACTATGAAAGAGGCATTATGTGTCCCTAATTGATAGATACTGAATGTTTGCACTCGACAGCAGATTGGAAGGTGTAAAATCATGGAGGCGACCATGGTACTAGAGACAGTGTGGGAGGAGGGTGGACAATGTGGAGCAGGAGAGAGGGAATTAAGGGGGGAAGAAAGCAAAACATTTAATGAGCACGAAAATGGAAAATTATCTGTTGATGATAGTGTGTAGGGTAGTATCTTTAACAGGACTAATATGTAGTGTATGCACGCTGGGAAAGTTCATTTTGTAGGCTGTAAAGGTGTACAGTAGTTACATGTGAAAAAATAATAAAGGGAAAAAGGAAATGAATGCATTGAGAAATATCTGAGAATAAAAATCATAAACAATAAAAACAAAAAAGATCACCTCTAGATTACTTATAATACCTAATACAATGTAAATGCTATGTAAATACATTGAATTTTTAGTGAATGATGGCAAGAAAAAAAATAATAAAGACTGTTCACATTTGGTGCAGATGCAGCCAATATTTTTGACTCCAAATATTTTTGATCTATGGCTGGTGGAACCCCCTGATATGGCACCTGCAATAGGAGGGCAGATTGTTCTTACAGAACAGACTAGACCCTGATTTAGAGGAATAGCAAAAAGTAACAGACAAAGAAATACAATCCATTGGTTCTGTAGTTCCCACAGAGCAACATAAGGAGGGCCAGATATTTACCCACTTGTGTGGTGGTGCACAGGAGAAAGGACCATAGCCTGAGGAGGCTTTGGTTGTTGCAGGCACTGGCATATCTACCCGTTTTCTCCAGGGAGAGGGAGATGGGTGGGAGGAAAGTTGATCTTTACCCTAGAATGCAGCAAATGTCTCAAGGTAAAGGCATTCACATGTGCCTTTCACTTAAAGGATATACTATAAAGCTCAAGAAATCCACAGTGCGTTAGATGATGCTACATCCATGAAATATTCAATTTGTGGGGACCAGCAGGGGACCTAGTTGTTAAGGCACCGGACTTTCATATGGTCAACTATGGTTTGAGTTCCAGACCTGGTGGCTTGAGACTGACACTGGGCACATGTGCACGCGTGCCCAAAATCCCAAGAGGAAAATGAAGGGAGGCTGGTTTCTCACTTTATTTCTCTGTGCTTCCAGTGAGCATGCAGCTTATAGCAGAAAATCTCTCTCTAAAAAAGAATGAAATATTCATCTGTGAAAGCACAATGGCCCCTTAATTCGTTCCTAATGCATCTGTAAGTGAAAATGTTTTGATCAGTTCAGCCTCTTTTCCCCTTATAAAATGCCCCATTTTACGCTAAACTGAAGAAGTCTCATTTGTCAAAATCTTCCCTAGACAGTACCCAACCTGCTGCTCACTTGGTTCCTATCCTGTACCAAATCTTTTATTACTACACTTCTGCTGTGTGAAGAGCAAACCAAACAAATAAATAATAAATGAAGACCAGTGATATAATTGAGGAAATAAGGTCATTCAAAAGCTCACATGTATTTCTTTCTTTACATGTAATTCTTCCTGCTATTCTTGAGTGAAAGACACACACACACTCACCATCATCTCTAAGTAACCAGGTCAAATGGAGTTTTCAAAAGGTTTATAGAACATAAGGGTTATTTCAGCTACTTTTCTCTCTACGTTGTTCCATGTGCATGAATAGCCAAAATTGGGATGCGTTTTGTTTTGGTTTCAATATATAACGGGATCTTTATGAAACTTGTCTAAGTGGATTTTAAAAGGGATAAATGTTAATCAATTTGAAATGTATTTGCTATGTGAAACTCTGTAAATTCACATGCTATTTTTAAGCATCCCATGGAACTCAAATACCACGTAACCTGTTTCACTTCTCATCTATTATGTGAATGAGAACAAATAGCTCTCAATTTCTCCAATCCTAATAGTCTATACCAAATGTTTTTGACTGGGAATTAGATTCAACTTAAGAAGGATTTAATTGAAAAAAGTCTGATCAATATTAGAGAAAAATGTGCAGAAAGTAAAACTACTGATTTGTAAAAGTTCAGAAAAATTTATTTTATTTTTAGTATTTAAAAGTGATATAATAGGTATAATAAGATCTTTTCTTTTTTTAAGAGAGATTTTTGCCATAGGGGGCATGTGCACACACCAGAGATACAGAGAGACAGAAAGTAAAAAAAATCACCAACCGGGGGGATGGCCATGCCACAATATCTTCTCCTCCATTCCCCTCTAGAGATTTTGGGCATGCATGCACATGTACCTGGCATTAGTTTTAAGTTGCTGGGTCTGAGACTGAAACTGTGGTTGACTACATGGGAGTCCAGAGATGTAACCATTATGCCACCTGCTGGTCCTGGTGTAATAAGATCTTAATGAAGTACAATATAATATTGTCCAAGTGACTGACTTATATATGCCGGAATTAAATTCTCATTTAAGAAGCATAGGTCTAAAATTTTAGGGAGAGGTCATTTTTTTTTAATTGCCAGAAGGCATTTGTGCTTGCCAAAATGCTACTGAGGGAGAGAAGAGGGAGAGAGAGAAAGGACCCCCACAACAGGGTGTGGTCATGCTGCAATCCCTTTTCTTTCTCTTTTTTTTTGGGGGGGGGGGCTTTTGGTTTGGGGTGTTTTTTTTTATTTTATTTATGCATTTTTATGATTATTCATATCTTTCTCTTTTTTTTTGGGGGGGGGGGCTTTTGGTTTGGGGTGTTTTTTAAAAATTTTATTTATGCATTTTTATGATTATTCATACATTAAATCACTGTACATCATTTAGATTGTGCAGAGAGTTTATCCAGCATGATATACACCTCAGTCTGACCCAGTTGAGACCACCATACACATCCTCCATTTCTCTGTCCTGTCAGGATTTGGGCACACACTCAAAGTGCCCCATGTGTTTTTCAAGCTCTTTGGTCTGAGATTTGAACTACAGTTGGCTATGTGGGATCTAGCTCACTTAAACACAAGAACAGCAAGGGTTGGGCTCTAAAATTCTTAAATGTCCTGGTTTTCTATCAATAGGCTAATTTTTATCCTCCATATCAATAAAATTATTGATATTACTCTTGATGCTACATGTAACTCCCACGTTTCCCATGGCACACAGTGATCAGATAAACAAGTAGGTGCAAAACATACTGATTTATCCCAGTATTTCACACTACCTTCCATCGAAATTACTGACAAATCCTGCTTCTTTCTGCTTTTACAACTCTCCTATGGCTTTCAGCCCTGTCCCTGGATCCCAATTCAATTTCTACCTACATGCATGTAGTTCTACCACGTTCCTCCTCCTTTTGTCCATTCCTAAATTTAATTATGTTGCATTTCTATTTCTTTCCTTCAATCTTCTGCCCTTTCTGCAGCATCACTTTCTACCTGGAATAATATCAATTTCATACCCATTTTAAAGACAAATGTCAATTTCATTATCAATTTCAAAGAGTGGTTCAGATTCAGAGATTAGTCAGCAATGAGAACCAAGAGACTTTCAGAGAGCTCTATCCAGTCACATGGGTAGGCAGTATCAATATACAGGGGAAAAATTACATAATTACATACAGGGATATATATATATATATATATATATGTATGTATATCTCTCTACCAAACAGTATGTGAGAGGAACAGTATGTGAGAGGACTTCAAAAAGTTAATGTAAAAATGAAATTAGAGGGCAAGTTTATTTTGGTGCAAAAAATATTTGAAATCCATGCAGTTTTTTTATAATACACATTTTCTATGAACTTTCTTGAAGATCCTCAAAATATAAATACATACATTTATTTACAAAAATAAGCATGTGTGTGTGTGTGTGTGTGTGTGTGTGTAATTAGTTATTTTGTTTGTAGGTAGTGTTTCAACACATTTTAAAAAAATCTGTCATTTTAACATTGAATAGAGCCTTAGGGAGCACTTAGAATCCAAAACCCTTATTTTATATTTGAATAAGTAAGACCTAGGAAGTTTGAATAGTTATTCATAAGTCCACAGATAGAATGTTTGTAAAATAACTTGAAAAAAAAGATCTAATTTTTGACTAGTTTAAAAAGTCCAAATACTTCAGTGTTTTTTTTTTACCTTCATGTACTTTTTACTATGCCTTTTAATTTTCTTACTGATCATGTAGTGACTGATAAGAGTTAATGACAGAGGAAGATACAAATAATAGAAAACTCATTAGAGTGCTGCTTGTATTCAATTATTAATTCTTATTACAAAAACTATAACATGTACTAAGTATTTAGCACCATATTATGAAAATATTTTCTTCATGTGTCATACTTTTTAAATGATACATCTAGACTCATTTTTTTAATTATTTATTTATTTATTTTAATTTGACCAGAGAGGGACAGAGTGAGAGAGTAAAAGAGAGAGGGAAAGTGAGAAAGCACCTCCCCTCCATATGGAGGGAGTCACACCACAGTCTCTTCTCCTCCCTTTCTCCATGCCCACACTCCCAGCAAATTTTTTTCAAGCTGCTTGGTCAGCATCCAAAACATGCAGTCAGCCATGTGGGATCCAGCCACCTTAACCACCATGCTACCAGGTGGCTCCTCGTTTCATAATTTTATATGCTTTGAAGTTTTAATGTAGATGAGCATGTCTTATATACTAAATTTGCTCCCAAAATAAATACTTTTTCCAACTTAGATTTAAATGAGCTCTTTAGTGAAAACAATAAGTGCTTCAGAAACTGTTAGATTAGATTTGACTTAACACTTTCTCCAGGCATTGTACTTTGAATCCCTACACAGTGATCTTCAACTTACGGTGGTTTGTTAAACAAGATGCATTCTAACAAGAATATACTCTTGTGACACATAGCTGAATCTCAGCTGATCACAACAGTGAATCACAGGTTGACACTTGAGTACACCATGCCCAAGTTAGGCAGACTCTGAGCTGTAAACTAACTAGCTGTTTCAGTATTCACACCTTTTGTTTGTTTGCTATTTTGCTATAGGATGAAAGAGAGACAAAGAGAGAGAGGGGAATCATCCCCCAATGGGTGGCCACACACCGCAATCCCTTCTCCTCCATTCTCTCCTTGAGATTTTAGGCACACAAGCACATGCACCCAGTGTATTTTTCAAGCTGCCAGGTCTAGGACTCACTGTGATGTTGGCCGTATGGTATCCAGCCACCTGAATCACCACACCACCTGACTGACCCCAAAGACCCTTTTTCTGTCTATAAATACTGCCTTTTCACATTACTGAGTAGGGCTCTCTGAATCTCGACTGTTCTAACTGCCTCCGGATTCATGAATCATTTTTTGTTCAAATAAATTTGGTCGAACGTAATTTGTCTAAAGTTTTTCTTTAAATAAATAAAACAAATGCTTTTAACAATATTCTGTTCTTTTAAAAGTTGGGGTATACTATTTGAAATACGGCTTTAAGGAATGTGCTTGTTGGGTTCTTGTCCATGCTGTAATTACTCTTTAAATGTGACTTCCTTAAAATAAAAATCTGATTTCACCTTAGCCATTGGTCTTTCAAAAGGTTCTTGAAGGTATTTTGATCAACTTTAACATAATGAAGGACAGTGGGAGGAATCTAGCTCATCAAAATCCATGACTTAACATATATTTTTGCTTAGGATAAAGCCAAAGTATGTAACAGAACTTACTGGACCACAATATAACAGGAACACCACACAGAAATGTTCATACAGGTTGCACACCCTTGGAAAAAGTAACTAAGATTCCTTCTAAATGGTTTGGAAAAGAATAGATAATTATCATTATAGACATGTAGAATAAAATCTACTCAGTAAAATGTAAGTACTCTGGGATGTCCTTGCAACCCAGTCATGCTTGAATATTTGAGATTTTTTATGAAGTTATATAATTTCATATTATGCAATAAAGAGACTACTTTTGATGAAGCTATTAAATTTTCAGTCATACCAAGTCATTAATTTCTTAAGGTTGTCTGCATTTTCTTTACTCTCAGTGAAGATGCAGCAGCCAGTATGACCAACTTTCTTTTCTTATGAAATGCTGGCTTTTCTGTGGAAAAGTCCTTTATTCAACTATTCCATTTGCAAAAGCTTTAGATCTTGAGTCTATGAGATTAGATGTATTATCTAGACTAGCTGTGCAAATTAAAACATCTTGCTTACATACTTGCTCAAAGTTTTACTAAAGTAAAATTTAATAATAATTTCACCAACTAGGTGGTAGCCCTTTTCATCACACACATTTGTAAAACAGAATTACTGATATTAAACAATATCAAAAAAGAAGAAACACACAATTGATAGGAGGTCGCATTTTGACGTTAAACTAAATGATAGAGAACATGCCTGTGCATCGAACTGATGATACCACTCAGAATGTTTTCTCAGACTCACCAAGCAGATTTTCATATATACCAAAAATAAAAATCAGGTATTTATCAATATGTCTAACAAATCAGTATATGCCTTCATCCGAAAATGGGGATTTGGGTGTCTAAACCTCTCTCAATGGCACCTCATTCTCTGGCAGCTCAGTGGACTAGGCCTTTCACCCAAATGTACCTGAGAAAAATACTCTGGCATAGTCACCTCAGCTTCATCGCCACAAGCCAAGCCTAAGTTGTGTTGTTGTTGCTGTCATTGTGCTTGCTCGCTGGTGTCCGGTCATTGCCTGAGGCTCCTATTTAAGGCGATCAAGTGGTCTCAAGCAATGCCTCAAATCAGAAATCCCAGAACAAATTACACTGGGTTTTTCACCAGGTCCATCCATTCTACGGCAGAACAGAGAATACTGTCTCATGCCAGCCTTTCCCTGACATAGCCACCTTGGGTCTGGTCTTTTGAGATCCACCAGTTTTCCATGAAAGTGAATGTGAGCATAAATGCAAGCTGATTTTAAAAAATGGAAATATGATTGCAAGTATGTCTGAATGCTTTTGTCAGCTTCTCATCAAATTATAATGATCAGGAGAGAAATTCATTTCAACAAAATTAAGATGAGACGTATGTTAGGTAAGTAAAGTAAAAGGAAGGTGATATGTTCGGGAATATTCCCAATGACTCGTATCAGTCATGATTTGAATGTGTCCCTCTGAATTTTGTGAATTAAAATGTGGTTGTGATGGAATTAAGGAGGGGAAAACTTAATCCAATTATAGTGCTGAAGGTGGGACTTTGGGAAGGTGACTGGAATTGAAGAGTTCATCAGGGTGGAGCGCCATAAAGGACTTCTGGTGGCATTAGAAGAGCAGACACACACATGCTCTGCCCTGGTTCTGCCTCACCATGTGATGCCCCATGCTGCCTTGAGACTCCGCAGTGAGTCTCCACTAACAAAAAAACCCTCACCAGATGAAGGCCCTTGATCTTGTGTTTCCAAAACTACAAGCTAAATAAACCCTGTTCTTTATAAACCACCCAGTCTCAGATATTCAGTTATTAAGCAACAGAGAATAGACAAAAACAATCAGCAAACTAAGATAATCAGTTGCCGACTAAGTGGAAAGGTATAGTTTATCAACAGCCTCTACTATATCCAGAAATAAAAAGAGATAAAATCTCTACCATGAACTCCAGCTTTTATGAAGAGTATAAAACACTACAATTTATTATAATATGCTATCTTCCTTTAACTATATATAAGTTGGTGTCGTTTTAATGCCATTTAAAGGAAGAACATAGGCCCCTTAGTGCTATTTAGGAGATAAGCTAGGATGAATAGTCACATTTACACTTCATTACCAAGGTAACTGTAAAATAGATTCAGACATTAAATAACTGTGGCACCTAATTCAGGCATTTAAAAATCGAATATATCCCAACTAGACTTATCATGAAAATTTTCAAGGTCTTCAGTTAAAAATACAGATTCAGGGGCCAGGTGGTGTATGACTAGCAAATGAAACTAGACTTAGGTGAGAAAGGGAGTGGGTATGGGTCCCAGGATCTCCCTGGGCATGCGAGGCACATCCGTGCACACCTAGAGTCTGTGCCAGCTAAGACCGGGGAGGATCGTGGCGTGAGGACCCTGTGAAGGAAACCTGTCTCTTTTTCTCTCTTAAAATAAATAAACAAACTTTTAACATATGTAGATTCTTCGGACTACCCTCTGAAGCCTCTGATATCGTGTATGTTGGGTACAGAAAGGGAAACTATATATATATATATTTTTTTTAACACTAGACAATTTTGAAAATTTTTAAACCTATTAATATAACCCCAAGCTCTGTGTTTAAAAGAAAATATGTACAGAGATATAAAGTTTTTTTTTCTGATAACTGAGATCTTTATACATACACATACATACATAAATGTCCTCAGAATGTGTATTATTCCACCTGATAACTGAGATGAAAAATAATATGTCAATATGTCTAAAACTCCTTTTCTGTCAACCCCATCATGCTGCCTGGGGAGTAATTATTATGTGAAAAAAATGTATTTTATTGCTCCAAAGAAAACATTTGCTGGCTTTTTCCTAGATTCTGAAGGATCCCTAGTTGTGCCTTGTAGTTTCCTATATACCAAATAAAACCTCAACGACAAAAAACTAACTTTTATAAATTCCCCATCCATTTCTTTTTTATTTATTTATTTATTTATTTTTTGAGAGAGAGACTTTTATTATATCGCAAATGCACTCACTGGAGAGAAAGTAAGAAATCACCCCCTCCGCCCCGTAAGATTGCCATGCTACAACCTCTTCTTCTCCTGGGATCTTGAGCAAGCATACATTTGCACCTAGCATGAGTTACAAGCGGCCAGGTCCAGGACTCAAACCATGGCCAGCAGTGTGGGAGTCCAATACTTTAAACACTATGCCACCTGTTGGCCCTTCCTGTCCACTTTTACTTCCTAAGAATGTTTAATTTTCTTTAGTTTTCTATATTACCTCTCATAGCAAAAATTAAGGCTACATCTCACTCGAACACTGAATTTCAGTATTTAAGCTCGTGTGGAATTAAGACATCTTCTACAACATCTTGATGTTGAAACAAAATGAGCATTCTCACAACTTGGAAGCCACTTACTACATGGTTCATTTATACCTACTTTCATCCCCAGGATTCTGAAGGATACAGCTGTGCAGTGCTGCAAGCTCACTGACAAAACCACGGGCATGCATGCCCAATATACAAGAGGAGGGTGGAGGAGAGGGGATTAGGGCATGGTCATCTCCTTGAGGGATGATTTCTTGTTTTCTGTCTCTCTCTGTCTCTCTGATGAGTACACATACTCTATAGCAAAAATCTCTCTCTAAAAAAAAAAAAAAAAAAAAAAAAAAAA
>NW_006205935.1:246241-277834 GCF_000334495.1 Tupaia belangeri chinensis
TCTTTGTGGCAAGTCCAAATCCCCAAAAGAAAAAAAAAAAAAAAAAAAAAACAACTCTCAAAGAAAAAATAAAAAAACTAGTTTATGTTTTATATGGTAGATGTTCTCTTTAATAATTACTTCCTCTCAAGGGTGGTGTGGTGGTTAAAGCGCTAGACATTCCCACATGGCCAACCACGGTTCAAGTCTTGGACCTGGTGGCTTGCTTTCTCACTTCCCCTCGCTCTCTCTCTGTCTCGCTCTGGTCAAATTAAAATAAATGGATGAATAAATAAAATTAAATAAATAATTATTTTTAAAAAATAAAAAAAAAATAATTACCTCTTGAAGCCAACCTAAAAATCTATGCATGCAAATATTAAATAGCTTTTTTTTTTTTTGAGAGAGAGAGAGAGAGAAATTTTTGCTATTGGGCAAGTGTGCTCACCAGAGAGCCACAGAAAGAGAAAGTGAGAAATCACCCCTAGGGGGGATGGCCACGCTACGATACCTTCTCCATTCTCCTCTCAAGATTTTGGACACTCATGCACTCACACCCAGAGTGAGTTTCAAGCCACGTGGACTTGGATTCAAACTATGGCCAGCCATGTGGGATTCCAGCAACTTAACCACTATACCACTTGTTGGTCCCAACAGATTACTTTTCAAAATGCACATTGCCATAGACGCCAACACTAAAAACATGGAAGTCACAATGGCCATGTTAAAGAAGTCATTAGCTCTGGAGCTCTCCCACTTGGAAATCACATGGAAATCGAAGTTTTACTTCTCACTAAACTCTTAGAAATGAGTTTTACATAAAATTATGTAAGCACACAAGACAGGATAAGAAACCTGAGTAAGAGATTAGTGGAGAAATAAATGCAGTAAATCATATTATATAATAGCAAACTACATGATGTGATGAGGTAGTAAAATAGAATGTCCTCCAATAAGTTTAGTGTCACCTAATAGGGATAAAAGTAAAATGTTTTTGTTTTTTTTTCCTAAGAGATTTTTGGCTTAGGGCACATGTGCTCACCAGAGAGAGACAGAGACAGTGAGAGGGAAAGTGAGAATCTTGCCCCAGGAAGATGGCCATGTCACAATGCCTTCTCCTCCATTCTCTTCCTGAGATCTTGGGCAGGCATGCATACACACCTCACATGAATTTCAAGTCACTGGGACTGGAGCTTGAACCACAGTGGGCCATGTGGGAGTCCAGTGACCCTCTGAACCAACTGCTACACTATCTGCTGGCCCCTAACAGTACTATTCTTAAAAAACTAGGTATTAATACACATTTTTAGATAAGAGAATGGAAAGTCATACTACGTGTGTTATTAAAGTATTTTTGGGCGTTTAGTTTCAGGATAGGATATTCACTCCACATATAGTCATGTGCCATATAACGGTGGGTCAGTCAGTGACAAACCGTGTACGTGACTGCAGTTCCATAAGGTTATGCAGGCTGTATATAACACATTTAGCCCAGGTACATAGGAAGCATACTCTGTGATGGTCACACGATGGAAAATGGCTGGATGATTGATTTTCAGAACATATTCTTTCATTAATCAACACATGGCTGCAATTAAATAAGAATCTTAGAGTTCAGTCAGCAGGTGGCATGGTGGTTAAGGTGCTGGACTCCCACATGGCCAACCACAGTTTGAGTCTCGAACCTGATGATTTGCTATCCTCACTCTCTCCTTATTTCTTTCTCTTTGTTCTATAGCAAATAAAAATAATAATTTTTTAAACAAAAATAATCTTAGAGTTAAAAATAAAGTTTTTCTTCCCAAACCCATACTTTCATCCTCTTTTGTATTTTCATCTTTGTCTTAATGACCTTTTTCCTAATCTATTTTATCAAGCCTTTTGAAAACATATTTTGCTTTCAACATTATCAGAAAACCACTACTCTACCTTCTAAAGCAGAAGGCTAATTAAGTTGGTATTTATTATACATTTCTAAAACTAAAAAATTGGGAAGAATTGATACCATCCTACCTTTCAGTTAATTAATTATTATTTGAGTGTTATGTCTTCAGGGTAAGACAGAAAAGACCTGAGAGTGTTGGCTGTCTAAATGTGAAGATATTTATGCAAATCTTGATGCTTCAAAAGGTTCAAAAGTCATACTCACATTGATAATTGGCAACTCTCTGTGGAAATGAGAACAAGACAAATGACAACAAAAAGAATCATACCTGAATGTCTAATGCCAACATCAACACAACAATCCTACATCCACGATGATATGGAAAAAACACAGTAATTTTGTGGAATTGTTTTGTGAGAGATTTTTGCTATAGGGTACATGTGCTTGCTGGAGAGAGAGAGATAAAGTGAGAAATCACCCTTAGGGTGGATGGTCACGTCACAATCCCTTCTCCATTCTCTTCTCAGGATTTGGCACTTATGCACAAGTGCCCTGCATGACTTTCATGCCACCAGGTCTGGGACTTGAACTACAGTCAGCCATGTGAGAGTCCAGAGCCTTAACCACTGTGCCACCTGCTAGTCCCATAGTGCTGATTTTAAAATCAACATTAGACATCGGCTCACTTGTGAATAAGGTTGATTTTTAATAGGAAATCCTAAAAAATTGCTTTTTCTTTTAATTGGAACATGGCCATACTAATTTATTTTCATTTATTTCAAGTATTTTCTGGGTTGCTTTCATACCACAATGACAGAATTAAGTAGTTGTGATAAAGACCCTACGACCATGGTGCCTAACACATTTACTGCATAGCTCTTGATGGACATAGTTTGCATGTGTTTAGATTAAAATCTTTCCACTCTACAAGTATATAACACAGTTAAAAGATCTTTTCACAACTTTTAATTTTTAACTAAATAATTTTTAAAAAGTATCTTGACGAATCATTTAATATTAAATAATTAGACTAAAATGTTTCAAAGTTACCTTTTATTATAAAAGCCATATTTCTTAATCTCTGTGGTATGGTGCTAGCCCATAAGATTTTTCCAATCATCACAGCAAAGGTTAAGAGTTTTGTGTTGAATTCCACTCTAAGACTGTAAAAAATCTTGTTAGGATATTTGTAGCTCCTCTCCCTTTTAAAAGAACTCTACCAAAACTTTTGCACACAAAAAATATATTTATGTAACATACTCTTAGGTATACTCTGGGGTGAGGTCTACTTTTAGATGAAGCCTATAAAAAGGAAAGGCATGTCTGTGATGATTTTTAAAAATATGTGGGAAATTACAGTTTAATCTTCAAAGACAAATTTTCTATAAAATAACCTTAGCTTTTATGTGCTTTTGGTGATTTTATAGGTTGGAGTCTAGGTTTTAGAGGTATACATGGAATATTAAAATATTTTCCCTGATGTGAGGGAAATGTTGAAAGCAGGTATTTTATGTGAGAAGTTAACTAAGAAGGAAGAGTAAAGAGCAGAAGAATAAGGTAGGGAAGGAAGGCTGACTGTAAGGATGTCTTGTCAATTTGGCTACTGCTGTGTTGGAAATGACCAGGTTTTCTCAGGTGTCCTATGAAATAGAATCTGAGAGCTGTCAATCTGGGAGAAGAAAGGGCTCATCCTCCATTAGTTACTGGTGGCCCCATCATCACATAATCCCCCTTCCTTCTGGGTGACACTGGCATCAGCATCACACCTGTGTAAGTGGGAGGAACCATGAGCTGTGAGCAGTCCAGGTAAATGTCCTATCATACCTGTACCAACTAGTCAAAGTCTGTGCAGAACTGGTTGCTACAGCAGAGACTAAAATAAAAGGTGAGACTGAGACAGTAAGTGATATCCATATAGTATCCAAAATAGGGTTCAAATCTCTTCAGGTGAGAACTGAGAATTTGTAAAATTTGTGCTATAAGAAATGTAGACGTATTTCTTAGAGTCATCGATGAATAATTCTGCCATCTGTTCTTCGGTCTTCACAATTTGCATATTCTCTTATAGTTTTGGTTATTACCTATACATTGACTATCCCAAAGCTCTCCTCACTCTGGACTTCTCCATGAAACTTCATACTGTTTGGTTTGTGTTTTCGTTTCCAATTACTGGCTGGACATTTTCACAATGGTGTCTTCCAGAAACCTCCAAACTTTGAAATGTCTAAAAATAATTCCTCTTTCTCCCTAAAACTTCTCCTGCCTCTTCCTCTTCTAGACTTCAACTGATGGTTCTGACTGATGTTCCCACCAGGGTCCTTAGTTACCCTTGTATCCTCCTCCTCAGGCACTCCACACATGAAAGGTTCACTGAAATCACTTTCTGATATTTCTTGAATCCCTTTCATGCCATCCGAACTAGGCTGTTTTCCAATTTAGCCTCTGCTCTTCTATTTCTGGGACTAACTCTCTATATACGTATTTTTAATACAAACCCTACTTCAAACATGTTCTCCTCACAACCAACAGAACAATCTATATAAAGGCTATTCTGACCAGCTCACCTACCTGATTAAAATCTTCAATGGCTCCCATCAGCTGCAGTCAATAGCTCAGTTCTTGACCATAACATCTAACATATTCCCTGATCTCCCTTCTAGTCCAACTTTGCCTGCCTCAGACTTTATGAATCATGAATTATGAAAATGGTTAGTGGTTTTCCACATCAGCAGGCATGCTGCTTCTCATCTGTGTACAACTGCATAATCTTCCACATCATCTTAATTTCTTACCCTACTCTTTAGGGACCATGATCATTTACTATTTGTGTTTATATTCTCACCTATTGGCAAAGAGCCTGAGGCAACAGGAAGATCCATTATCAATGAACAAATGAATATATCCCTATCACAGACATAAATTAGCCCTGAAAAGAAAAAAAAAGGTTCCCTTTGAAATAGTGAAAATTTATATGGGGAGATTATACTCAAAAATTTAATTTTTCTGTTCATTTTGCATTTCTTTAGGGCAATTAATTTATTGTTTACTTTTGGCAAATTAATACTTTTTGTGGATACCAAGAAAAAGAGACAAGAACTAATGGTTATCTCTAAAATTTATAATAATGGAGCTGTTGGTATCAGTAAAAGTTTAATTACCCTGAAGTTAATTATAAAACATAAATTGTTATCTTAATTGCTTTTCAGTGACTCAAAAATCATAGGAATTCATGGCAGCTTATAGTACAAGTTACAGAAAGTTTTTAGAAGTTTGATAAAAGTAAATTTTATTTTCTCATGAAGAATTTTAAGATTCTCACATCTAAGAATTATAGGGTTCAAGAAGCTGTGAATCTAAAAATGAAACTCATAGAATATTGTTATTAAAAACAATTTATGGATAATTTCATTATTTCAAAGAGGAAACAGGTCATCAGTAATGTGTGTGATATCTATAGGTACTCTGGATTTGTCACTAGAAAGTGAAAAACACTCCAGGGATTCTAACTTCTGAATTGATATTTTTCCACTTCATCCTGGGATATCCTAGAATTTTTAAAAACAGGAGTTGGGGAATTTCCTTTATTGTACATGTAGAACATCAAGCTCAGCATTATAGTAGAATAAACATGTATCAAGGCAAAACAAAACAAACCAACAACAAAAATTTCCTATTAAAAGCTTCTCAAAACAACTGAGTATATCTAATAGGCTAATCTAATAGGAAAACATTTTACAAAGACAATTTTCCCCCAAATAGAAGCAAATTTTAAAAAAGATAAATTGTGTGTGCATGTGTGTGTGTGTGTGTGTGTGTGTGTGTATGTATGTGTGATGGCTATAAATGAATCCATTTTAATACAATGCTTCAAATGGAAGCAAATTGACTTCAGAGTTTTTCTTATTTTTCATTACAATCTGGTTTTTCATTACATTTTGTTATGTGTCATACTAAATAGAAAATCAATGTTTCATTTTAAGACATGCTAGAAATAGAGTCATGTTGGAAATCGGTAAGAAGAGTATCTTTATGTCACCATTTTTTTAAAAAAATCTTTAAAATTTTTAAAATTGATAAGTCTTATTCAAACAAAATGCCTTCCTCATCCTCAGCATTGGGGGATATGAAGAAAAATGAGAAGCATCTCAATGATAGCTAAGATTCTAAGGGAAGAGGCTGTCTCCCTGGAAAACTTGCTCTGTGTTTAGAACAGTGAAAGAGCAGGAGGAAAGGAGTCGGAGTCACAGACTCATCCATCTGAGCATCGGCATCTCTAGGTCATTGAAATTCATCTACATGCTCGCATATGTACTTCTCATTCTAGGTGACACAGTGAAAATTATATAAAATTGTTCCTTACTTTTTGGGTAATTATCATCTAAGTACTAATACTAAACTGATAATTAATGTAAAATACTTATATCCATAACAGAACATTTTACCTGACTTTCACTTGAATAAACACATCATCTCAGACTGAACAGAAAGGCCCACGTTCACATCACTTTCCCAGTTTACGTTCAAGAGTACATAATGTTTTGTTTTTTAAAGGAAATTTAGGTCAATAATTAAGAATTTGTACTCTGGAGTTACCTTGAAAAATCTTAACAATCTGGTTCTACTGTTCAATATTTTTTTCAAATTTTTACTTTAACCTGATTTTAGACTTATGAAAAGATAACACAGTGTCTCCTCTGTCCTACTTCCAATGTTAATTACATAACAATCCTCTTTTTCTCCATGAAAGAGGAGAACCCTCCTCTCAGAGGTTTGGGGAGATTGTAAAATAATAATGCAGGCCAGCTGAGGTGACTCAGCAGTAACACAGTGCTCCACATGCTCACGTCGTACAAGATGGTCCTGGGTTTGCTCCCTGAGTTCACCCTGCACATGTTGAATACACACATGCATGCCTGTAATTCAGGCTGGCTGAACTGGGAGCAGAACAAGGAGTGAAGACCCTAGTGTGTGTGTGTGTGTGTGTGTGTGTGTGTGTGTTTGCATGGCAGGGGGTAGGTCTGCCTCTCTCCCTCTCTTATGGAAGAAATAAACAGATTAAAAAAGAAGATAATGATATACAAAACACAGCACTTCCAACATAGAAACTGTTAAATACTTATTAGTCAAGGCTAATTATTCTGTTTTATGACTACGTAAGTAAAGTTTTGCTGAAATACAGGCAGGATTAGTCATGAAAACAGTTGCCTTCCACATTGCCAATGTTAAATTAATGAATGCATAGGAACCCAAGCATTGTATTATTAAATATAGGCTAGACACAAGCAAATTTTGAAATATTTGATAGATAACTGTTAGTATATCTTGGTATAAATCTTTTCTCAAAATCTTCCAGAAAATATATAAAGCTATATTTAGCTCCTATCTAGAAAAATGTACCTATACTATGCAAGTTAATTTTATTTTTACACATTATGTTCTGGTACATTTTATTTTATTCATCATTATTGTTTTTTATAATTTGACCAGAGAGAGAGGGAAAGGGAGAAAGCAAGCTTCTCCCAGGTCTGAGACTTGAATCATGGTTGGCCATGTGGGAATCTAGGACTCCAACCACCATGCTACCTGCTGCCCTTTGATATATTGTTACATACAAGTATCTTCTAAAAGTTCATTAGAAATGCATATTCTCAAATAAACTATGCATGGATTTAAAATTTCATTGTACAAAAATAAACTAGTACTATAATTCCATATGTTCTGTCCCACATAGCTAAACAAACATGCTCTGCAGGGGGAGGGGGAGGGAGGGAGAGCAGCCATGGATTTGAAAATAAAAATAAAAAATAAACATACAAAGACATACAAGCAGAAAAAAGTAGAGATCGAGTGGTCCCAACTCCTCTGATGGAGGCAGCCATAACTCTGAAATGTTCCCAGGTTTATTCTTTTAAAGGGCAGAAAATGGGGGAAGAGAAGGTGGGATGAAAAGTCAGTTGTTTTCACATGTTAATTGGCTGAAGATGCTAAGACACCTAGAGCCATGTAGTTTTATATAAGTTTTCTCTAATCTTGTTGGACTGATTCTAACACATGTGGCTTCCTTTCACCCAAACTGAAAGCAATTCAGAAGCACAGAGGCAGTTAGTGTATTCACCCCACGTTAATAGAATTCATTGCTTTGTATAGGACTGCCCAGGAACCACTTTTCTGCATTGTCTAAAGGTCCCTATGCTTACTCAGATTTGGGCTGTTCCCTATAAGCAACGTTTAGAAATCTCTCTCAGGTTAAAGATATCCAATTCATGCCATCATGAAAAACACTTAATTTAGGCGATGATATAAATTCTTTTCACATGCACACAAACATACAAGCCCCACAGATGTTTTTTTAAAGTAAAGTCTTAAGGAAGTTGTTTTGTGTACCCTGTATAGAAAGGGACAGAAAGAAACAGCAAGAGAGAGGGTGAGGAAGGAGGGAGAGAGAAAGAGAGAGAAGGAAGAGACAAAGATTGACTATAGGTGTATATGCTGGGTATTTAAAAATATGCTAACATTGTTAGAGATATAAAGTAATTTGATTAGAGACTATGACATAGGGAACAGCCATAGCTACAACCTAAGAAAATTTTCACTGAAAAGTAATGGAAGAAGATGCTACCCTTTTCTGCAACCCTTTGAAATTTGCTCCTCAGCAGATTTCCACTGTATAAGTAGCCACTAATCTGTTTCTGTCCCTAAAATTTTATGTTTTTTTAGAGTATTCTTAGAGGAATCATATACTTATGTTTTTGATGTCCTTCACTGAACATAATGCTTTTGAGACTCATCCATAATGCTATTATATCAGTAGCTTATTCCTTTTATTCCTGAGTGGTATTCCAATTAGGCACTTAACCATATTGCTTTATCCATTCACCAACTGAAATTCTCTGCTGTAAAATTCAAATATGAGCCTTTGTCTGGGTATGCTTTCATATCGCTTGCATAGAAGTTACATTGTTTGCTCATAGAGTCAGTAGTAAGTGTAATGTTATAACAAGATGCCAAATTGCTTTTCAAAATGGCTGTACCATTTTGAAGGTCCACCACCAATGTGTGTACCAACTGCTTCACATTTGCACAAATACATATTCTGGTCAGTTTATTTCAACCATTCCAGTTGGTGCTCAATAGCACTTCAATGTAGTTTTAATTTACATTTTCCTGATGATAAGCAATGGCAGGCATCTTTCATTTCCTTTTTGGTCACTCACATTTTTTAAAATGAAAATACCTGTATAAATATTTTGCCCATTAAAAAAAAATTTTTTTTTTTAAATTACAAGACAACTGATGGCCTCACCAGAAGGGAGAAAGTACCTCTCAATGGGGCATGGTCACGCCACAGTTCTTTTCCTCCATCTCTCGATCTCGTCAGGATTTGGGGCATGCGTGCATACACATTCAGTATGTTTTTCAAGTGCTGGGTCCAGGATCAAATAGTGGTAGGGCATGTGGGATCTCAAGCCCTATGCATAGCACTTAATTGAGGCACTATAGGACTAGCCTATTTGCCCATTTTATTAAATTGTTTTCATTATTCAGTTGTTACATGTATTTATACATTCTGGACACATGTTTTCATTCAGATAAATCTGAAATTATTTTCTTCTAATCTCTAGTTTATCTTTCATTCCTTAAAAAATTTTTTAAGTAGCAAAAGTTTTAATTTGCAGCGCAATTTATAATTTTTTTCTATTTTTATCTGATTTTCTTATGTAGAAAATTGTTGCTATATTAAGACTAGAACTAAAAGTCCTTGTTTTTTATTCAATAAGCTTTATAATCTTTATACTTACGTCATTTATATAAAATAACTTAAGCTACTTTGAGGGTATGCTATGAGGTAAGTCAAGTTCATATTTTCCATTTGATACTCAATTTTAACACTATTCATTTATGATAGAGGGAGAGAGAGAAAGATAAGCATCTTCGATAAGATACCACCATGTCACAGTGTTCTTTCTCCAGCCTCCCTGTTAGCTAGGACCACAAGCATGAGTCACCAGGTCAAGCCTACTTAAGTTCTTCTGGGAACTAAACCCAGATCTCCCACGTGGCCTCAGTTACAGTTCAGTAATGCCTGTGCAAGAAAAGTCTTGCACCATAATTGGGCCAATAGCGCAAATTTTTTAAAAGACTAGTATTTCCTTACTGAATTACTTTGGCAACTTTGCTAAAAATCAATTGGCTATATAAGGGTCGATCTCTTCCCTAGTGTTTTTATATTTCATTGATATGCCTTCTTTATGTCAATACTATACTGCATTGCTTAATTTAGCTTTATAATATGTTTTGAAATCTGGAATGCTAAATTCTCTAACTTTGTGCTTGTCCATAAAGTGTGCTTTGGCTATTCTAGGATCATCTTCTTTGATTTGAAAATACATGTAAAGGGAAAATACAAATTTATTGATGTTTATGCTACGCCTTTTGCTAAGTCTACTTTAATACTTGTCTACTTATGACTTCTAAGGATTTTCTGTTACACATTCAGATGGCCCAAGAATATGTCCTCTTTTTTCTCCCTTTCCAATGTGGATGCTTATTTCTTACTTTCTTCTTTCCTTCCTTTATTTCCCCCTTCCCTCCTTCCTTTACTTTTTTCTTTATTCCTTTGTTTAGGGCTGCCAATACAATATTTAAAGAAGTAGGGGAACCACCCCAGGCCATGGCATGACGGTTAATATGACTGGATCCTACATGACTAACTGCGAGGTTCGAGTCTCAGACTGGAAGCTGGAAAAATATGCCAGATGTGTATGCATGTGTGCCCAAAATCCAGACAAGAAGTTTAAACAGAGAAGCAATTGTGGCATAAACATTTCCCACAGGGGAGGGGTGCTTTCTCACTTCTTTCTACCTCTCTCTAGCAAGTACATGTATCCTTTGAGAAAGAGAGAGAGAGAGAAGTCATTGTATTTTTAATAATCTGTATAGAAAGTATTAAGTCTTTCACCATTAAGTATAATATTACCTACAAATTTTTTGTAAAGATATGTAATCTGTTGAAAATGTCCCCGTCTATTCTAAGTTCGAGAGTATTTTTAATTATAAAATGACATCGCATTTTGCAAATTACCTTTTCCTATCTATTGAGATAATCACATGATTTTCTTCTTTTACTCTATTAACATCACAGATTCTCAGTTATAAAATCAAACTTGCAATACTGAGATAAATGTCATTCAGTCAGTATATGTTATCATTTAATATTGCTAGCTACTAAAATCTAGTAACACTGCATTTAGAATGTGGCATTTATGTTCACAATGGCCACTGTCCACTGTTTTGAATTGTGGTTCTCTATTTGGTATCAAGATAACGCACTTAAAACACTAGCTCTGTCATTAGTAGTTATCTATGAGATACCACCAAGAATTTCTATCATCATTTATTTATTTGTTTTACTTTTAAGAGGTTTGTTTGTTTGTTTGTTTTGCTTTAGGGCATGTGTGCTTACCAGAGACAAGAGAGAGGGAAGTGAGAAATCACGCCTGAGGGGATGGTCACGCCACAGTCCCTACTCCTCCTTTCTCCCACAGAGATCTTGGGCACGTATACATACATGTCTAAAGAGATTTTCAAACCACTGAGGCCAGGACTCAAACAGTAATCAGCCATGTAGGGGTCCACTGATAGAACCTTTACTCCATCTGCTGGTCCCAGCACCAAGAATTATTAAGGAAACTGTCATTACCTATGGCAGCAGAGATTTCACAGATGCCAAGAAAGAAGCAAGGATAAATCTTCAAATGTAATCAAGAAAAGACTGGAAAGTAACAGAAATAGAGTAAAAACATATATATTTTTCACACATCCATATGTGAATAG
This sequence comes from Tupaia belangeri chinensis, assembly GCF_000334495.1. Lineage (NCBI taxonomy): Eukaryota > Metazoa > Chordata > Mammalia > Scandentia > Tupaiidae > Tupaia > Tupaia belangeri. The sequence continues at coordinate 257,940 of NW_006205935.1, forward strand.
AACCATGAATTCAAAAACAAAGAAGGATGGAAATAGCCTATGCCAGTGAGGATGTATTTACATGCAGTATACACATCAGTGTAAATATAGGTTTTAACCACAACACAGAATTCTCCAGTAGCTCTTAAGTTTGGGGTTCTGAAAACTGACATCTGGTTTTATCATTGTTTTGGGACTTATCTTCATCTTACTCTCTACTCCCAACCCTCCAGAATGACATCCATTCATATTTTTCTTTTGTTTCCTTCACTTACATAAGTTTTATGTCATAAAATACAAAACACAATTTCTGTGCAAGTACAAAGAGGGCCTGATGATACTTATGCTCAATAATACGAACAAAAATCCCTTCCAGATGGGAACAAAAAAATATTGTGTTTCCAATACAATTAGTGACATAATAAAGTAAGCTACAAGGTGTATTTGGGTAAAAAAAACAAAACAAAACGAAAAACCAAGAAACAGCTATCTAGAATATCCTGAATTTCATTCCAAGAAACTAGTTTTTACAAGTTTATAACCAGATTTTAGTTTGGCAAAAGTTGGCAATGCTGTTTTGAACATAATTTCAGAAATAGCCCCTAAAGCAGTTTCAAATGGCAGTTCTGTCAGAAGCAAAAGCAATTTTGTTATGACCAGGAGAGCTGAGTTTCTTTGCAGACTGGCCTTTTCTGGCCAGTACTAGAATAAATAAAACGGAAACACTAGAATAATTTCCTAGTATCATCTTCTAATTTATAAAGGAACATTTTTACTAAAAAATTTAATATAAAAATTTGGATCTGAACTGCAATCATCGATTTGACACTTACAAGAAAGAAGAATGCATGTGTCCCTGATCTACGGTGAGCTGATATGTTCCATAAACCATTCTGGAAGGAGGTTGCTCGCAAAGTATAAATTGGTATAGATCGCATTGCTCTCACAGAGAGCGACACAATCTTTTCTGCTGAATGAGGGAAAGTTTGAAGGCATAAATCAAGATAAAGCAATTATCTGACAAGGAATTACAAAGAGGCCCCATGCCTTCTTCAGAGTGAATGCTATGGGACACATCGATTTCCCACTGAAGATAAAAGCCAAAATCATAGGTCATCAATATAAGCAAGCAAAACTATTGGGTTCAATATGTTACAATGCTTTAAAAAAATTAAAAAAAAAAACTTGTATAGAAAAGGCAAAGCTAAAATGTTTCAGAAGATTAAAACAAGTTTGGATCAGCAAATAAACACATTCAAGAGATATTTCACAGGGTTCATTCCTAGAGAGTAAATACATCAGAGAGAAATAAACTCCTGCTTCTTTGTCCACCTACATACAGAGATACTGCCTGTTTAAGAAGACTCAATCAAGTGTGCTATTTGAAAGCAGGTTTTTTGTTTGTTTGTTTGTTTGAGGTTTTTGCCTTTGGTCAGCTGCATTCACTTGAGAGACAGAGAGAGAGAGAGAAAGGAAGTAAGAAATGACCCTTCCAGAGGGATGACCATGCCACAATCCCTTCTCGTCCATTCTCCTCCCAGGATCTTGGGCATACGTGCACGTGCACCTGGCATGATTTTTCAAGCCACCAGGTCTGGGACTCGAATCATAGTTGGCTTTTTGGGAGTCCAGCAATGTAACCACTAGCCATCTGCTGGCTCCTGAAAGCAGTTTTTAATAAAATACTTTAGCCCTAATGATCTAATGCAGTTTCCTTCTTGTCACATTGTCACACTGTATTTGGAATTACTTCCACGCAAAGTAGAGACTAGCAGGGCAGATGTTAGCATATCTAGCTTCTTCATGCAAATATTACGATGACAAATAAATCCCACACTTGAGATTTCAGCCCCATTCAAAGCCCCTCACCTGAACAGGCTTGTCACGGCTGTCTCTGTAAAATGAGACGTGGCAGCCCCAGACACAAGATCAGTATTTCTCATTCCATTCCACTGAATTTAACCAGAAAGTAGGGAAAAGGGATTTGACAGTATCCATGAGCAAACAGGGCCCAATGACTGTATTTGTGATAGGCTCAAGAAAGAAGAAAGGAAGAGACAAGGAGAGGGAAACAGAGAGAGAGAGAAAGGGAGAGAGAGGAGGGAAGACCTAGTTATACCAGATTTAGAAATAGGCCACAGACTGAAGGTGAAGAGACACCAGAATTAAAGTCTTTACATGCACGCTCCCTTAGTATTTTTCTTACCTCTTTTGTCAAATACTGACAATTAAAAAAAAACCAAAAAACTGTTTTTGGGACCAGAAGATGGCAAAATGGTTACATCACTGGATTCCTACATAGTTGATCACAGTTCAAGTCCCAGACTTGACAGCTTCAAACTCATGCTGGGCATGTTATGTGTCTATGCCAAAAATCCAGAGAGGAAAATGGAGGAGAAGGAACTATGGTATGTCCATCCTCCTTGGGGGTGGTAATTTCTCACTTTCAGTCTTTCTCTGTCTCTCTGGTGAGTACACATGCCCTGTATAAAAAAAATCTCTCTTAAAAATAAACTAACAATAAAACCTAATACTGGATGTATGTGCATGTGTGTCCAAAATCCCCACAGGAGAACGTAAGAGAAGGTACTGTGACATGGCCATCCTCCCTGGGGGGTGATTTCTTGCTTACTGTCTCTCTGTCTCTGGTGAATGCATGTGCCCTATAGCAAAAATCTCTCTTAAAAATTCTGTTCACGGGACCAGCAGTTAGCGTAATGGCTATGTCACTGGACTCTCACATAGTCAACCACGGTTCTAGTCCCGGACCTGGTGGCTTGAACTCATGCTGGGCACGTGTGAGTGTGTGCCCAAGATCCCAAGAGGAGAATGGAGGAGAGGGGATGGCAATACAGCCATCCCCCCTGGGGAGTGATTTCTCGCTTTATGATTTTCCTGTGTATTTCCAATTAAGGTGGTCCATAATAATAGTCTATTGTAATTTTGGAAGGTCAAAATTATTAGGTGCCATTTAGTATTAAGGAAATTATAACAAGTCTAACAGGATTTAAATAATAAATTGGAAGATCAGCAGGTGGCATGGTGGTTGAGGGAATGGACTCCCACATGGTCAACCATAGTTTGAATCCCAGGCCTGGTGACTTGCTTTCTCACTTTTTTTTTTTTGCAGAGGTTTCTGCTATAGGGTACATGTGCTTGCCAGGGAGATAGAGAGAGACAGAGAGACAGAGAGACAGAAAGTGAGAAATCATCCCCCAGGGAGGATGGCCACGCCGTAATCCCTTCTTCTGTATTCTCCTCTTGGGATCTTGGGTATGCAAACACATGCACCCAGCATGAGTTTAAGACACTGGGTCCGGGACTCGAACCACAGTAAACTACATGAGAATCCAGCAATATACCATTATGCCAACTGCTAGTCCCATCTCATTTTCTCACCTTTTCACTTTCTTTCTTTCTCTCTCTGTCTCTCGTGAGCACATGTGTCCTATAGTAAGTTTTTTTTTAAAATGATAATGATAAATAAAATTAAATAATTCTTTTTTAAAAAAATAATGGACTGGACATGTTTTCTGGCCCATATACTCTTTTAATTACCTATGATTAACTCTCCCTTCTCTCTTAACCCTCCTTTCTCTCTAGTTACTGGTTCATCCTTTTGCACCACGGTTTGAGGAAGGGGTGACATGATAGCTGTGATCATATTCTAAACTCAGCCTTGGGGAGCCTATGAGAAACTTAAGATCATACAAGATTTAACATGTTGCTCAGTAAGTAACAAATCTATAAGTATGCTCACACCATCCAGCAAACTCCATCCAAAACCTTCTGATGCACACTGTACCTACTCAGAAGAAATGTGTCACATGAATAGCATATACGATGTATACTTTCACATTATGTATAAAATTTGTACATAATTTCAAGGAAAGTGGGATTGACTTGATGTTGTTAAATATGGTCCTGCTTTATTGACAATAGGACTTCAGAAATATTTTTCCTAGAAGCACTGAAAAATGGCACCACTTAGTATTTCAAGACGCATCCCATAAGTGAAAAATCAAATTACGATTAGAAACAAGGGGAAAAATTTTCTTTTTCTTTTTTATTGAAGAATGTTACCAGAACACAATAGAATTCTTTCAGAATGAGTAAGGAGGTTCTGTGGAGTTGAGAAGTCCGCTGAAGAATCTGTTTATTTTGAAGGCCCACGGCCTTTCCCACATGCTATCTTCTACATAAATTAGAACTGAGGGAGGGACCAGCAGTTAGTGTAATGGCTATGTCGCTGGACTCCCACGTAGTCGACCGCGGTTCAAGTCCCAGACCCAGTGGCTTAAACTCACACTGGGAGCGTGTGCGTGCGTGCCCAAGATCTCGAGAGGAGAAGGGATTGGGGCGTGGGCGTGGCCATATCCCCTGGGGGAAGATTTCTCACTTTCTATCTCTCTGTCTCTCTCTGTCTGTCTGGCAAGCGCACGTGCCCTATAGCAAAAACCTCTCCAAAAAAAATTAAAAAGAAAAGAACTGAGGGGAAGATTATAAATCCTGGTTCTTGTAATATCAAAGTATTAGTTAATTGGGATAAGCTGGAGTTTTGTAACTCTTATTAGTGACCACCATTGATACTGAATCCATGCCAAGAAACTTATACAAACAATAGAAAAGTCAAAGAATGACAGATTTAATTTCTACATAAAAAACATTTTTTGTCAGTGTACCTGAAGGTAGAATGGAAAACTCCCATGAAGCAAGGGTCTTAATACTGTAGTATTAGCACACACCTGTGTCAGATTCTTGTTAAGACACTTCTTGAGCTAATTCTAATGTTCTGTGACTTAAAATGCAATTCTGATATAATATTTATGGTGAACCATGAATAAAGGGAACTGAAAATACCACTTGTGGGATCTTCAACAGGTTCATGGAAAATATATATTATGAAAAAAGTATGCATGGATATCAAAAGTTTTGCACCAAAATAAATAAATGGAATAATTCCATTTTCCCAGACTTTTTGAAGTTCCTTTATATACTAGATACTTACGAAATAGTTATTTTTCTTTTGTTTTAAGGTTTGGTTTGGTTTTGTCATAGGGCATTTGTGCTTGCTGGTGAGAGACAGAGAGATAGTGAGAGGGGAAGTGAGAAATCACCCCCCAGGAAGGATGGCCACGTGCAAACCCTTCTTCTCCTTTCTCCTCTTGGGATTTTGGGTACACGCACACATATGCCAGGGATGATTTTCAAGCCACTGGGTCTGGGACTTGAACTGCGGTCGGTCGTGTGGTAATCCAGCACTTTAACCACCATGCCACCTCTTGACTCCAGTTATTTTTCATTATGTACCTAGACTTCCATTTAACTGTAAGTAAAACTATGACTTATAGATGAGGACAGATCTTATTGTCAGAAATTTTTATTTTAGGAGATGATATGTCTCTTCCTTCTCATTCTCATTCAACAGCCTCTAAAACAAAGCATGACACAAAAGCCTTTCCATGTTGACATGTGAATCCCCCAGGCTTTCTACAAAAGAAGTTCACAACCCAGGACCAGCAGTTAGCATAATGGCTATGTCACTGGATTCTCACATCGTCGACCACAGTTTGTGTCCCTGATCCGGTGACTTAAAACTCATGCTGGGCGCCTGTGCGTGCGTGCCCAAGATCCTGAGAGGAGAATGGAGGAGAAAGGATTGCGGCATGGCCATACCCCCTGGGGGGGGTGATTTCTTGCTTTCTGTCTCTCTGTCTCTCTTTCTGTCTGGTGAGTGCATGTGCCTTATAGCAAAAACCTCTTCAAAAAAAAAAAAAAAGTTCGTGACTCATTTCGCTGGATTATTTTTCACGGCTCTTTCACGCTGGTGGTGCAAAGTAGGAGAAAATGAGATGTCTCCCAACCAAAAAGCAGGCTGAAAAAAGAACTAGCAGTGAGTTTTAAGAAATTCTAAATAACTCTTTTTAAAAAATGAAGCTTATTGAACACATTAGTTAAAACCAACTTAAGTAATGCAATGAGGATTATCCAAAAGGAAAAAGTAAATACTATTTAGGATTTAAAATGTTAAGGCTGCCTATCCAAGAGTCATTCTGAGTCAGAGGGAAAATGGTCTGTACTGGGCTGAGAGTCTTAGTCATGGAGTTGGTTGCACTCTTCCGGCGGTAATATTCTCAAACAAACAGAACGACTGCTTATCACATCTGAATGTAACCCACAACATTACTATGTAAGATCACAGATCTACAGGCACTATCTCATCCTCAGACCTATACTTCCAAGATTACATCAGACGAAATGAGAAATATCTAAGAAAATTGCTCTTGGAAAAGGAAACATTTTGTCATGCCCTGTAATGTTCATACATTAAACCATTTCTCTGCAGTATTCTTTGTTATTTTACTAAGACCAATGTGGTATTTAAGACTTATCATATTACTAGAGTTAGCTTAGCATGTTATCATATAATTGGTACAAATGAGCTGTTTTGCAACAATACCATTCTCAAAAAATCTTGAGAACTTCAGAAGTTTTACTGTCTAAATGTCATTATGTTCCTTTATAGGGCTGCCATCCCATAATTGTTTTTACATCATGAAAATCTGGAAATGCTCCATAAAATATATTTAGAACAAGTGTTGGGAAAATCAGTAAAATTTTACAAGATTCATATGTTTTGAAAGTTAGCCTTTTGGAATAAAGAAGTAATTCTCCATGGCACATAGACATTTTTTTTCCAGGTTATCAGGGTGGCATTAGAAGCAGTTGATGAAGCAGGGAGATTGATGTCTCTGTACTGACTGACATGCATGGCATTCCCTTTTCAAAAAGCAATGTAATACACTGTAAAGTTATATGTAATCCAATGTAATATAAAGATTATGATGATAGTAAAAATAAAAAATAAAAAAAATAAAAAAGCAGTTGAGATGATCAGATTTCTAACTTGTAATTTTACTGAAAAACTGGTTTTCTCAAGAAATCAATGGGATTAATAGTCATTGAGTTGCTACATATTGAATTAAAAGGTCAAAATATTCAAGATGGTATCACATTGTAAACTATCACCTTAGTCTTTTGGCTTATTTAATATGCAATTATGTTTAATTATGTATCAAGAATGTTACAGTGTCAAAATCAGTGGATCGAGATCCAGAAAACCTATGGTCTCATCTTTGATATTCAATTCCTATAAGATATTAAAGAAGACAGAGTTCTGACATGCATGGCATTCCCTTTTCAAAAAGCAATGTAATACACTGTAAAGTTATATGTAATCCAATGTAATATAAAGATTATGATGATAGTAAAAATAAAAAATAAAAAAAATAAAAAAGCAGTTGAGATGATCAGATTTCTAACTTGTAATTTTACTGAAAAACTGGTTTTCTCAAGAAATCAATGGGATTAATAGTCATTGAGTTGCTACATATTGAATTAAAAGGTCAAAATATTCAAGATGGTATCACATTGTAAACTATCACCTTAGTCTTTTGGCTTATTTAATATGCAATTATGTTTAATTATGTATCAAGAATGTTACAGTGTCAAAATCAGTGGATCGAGATCCAGAAAACCTATGGTCTCATCTTTGATATTCAATTCCTATAAGATATTAAAGAAGACAGAGTTTCTAAACCTTAATTTCTTTATATGTAATAACTAATGAGTTAGGCTAAACAATCTTTCTCTGCTTCTAAATTTTTTTTTTGAGAGGTTTCTGCTACAGGGCACATGCATTCACCAGAAGAGACAGACAGAGAGAAAGCGAGATATCACCCCCCAGGAGGGATGGCCACGCCGCAATCCCTTCTCCTCCAGTCTCCTCTCCGGATCTTGGGCATGCACGCACATGCGTTCGGCGTGACTTTAAACCACTGGGTCTGGGATTTGAACCACAGTAGACTACATGGGATTCCAGCGACATAGCCATTACGCTAACTGCTGGTCCCTAAATTTTCTTTTTTTGACAGAGAGATTTTTGCTATTCAGACATGTACACTCACTGGAGAGATGGAAAGAAACAGACAGAAAGTGGGAAATCATCCCCCAGGCGGATGGCCATGCTGCAATCCCTTCTCCTACATTTGCTTCTCAAGACTTTGGGTATGCATGCACACGCACCCAGCATGTGTTATAAGCTGCTGGGCCTAGGACATGAACTGCACTCAACTACGTGAGAGTCCAGCGAGGTAACCATTATGCCATCTCTGGTCCTAGCTTCTAAATTTTCTAATTTTATGACTGACCTTCTACTTGGAAAACAAAGTCTATCTTCTGTACAGATTAATGATGGAGGGCCCAGCAGGTGATGTGGCGGTTAAGGGTGCTTGACTCCCATATGGCCGACTGTGGTTTGAGTCCCAGGACCTGGTGGCTTGCTCTCTCAACTTCCCTTCCTCTCTCTCTCTTACACACACACACACGCACACACACACACACACACACTGTGCCTGTCTGGTCAATTTAAAAAATAAAATAAATAAATTCACTTATTAATTCATTGAAATAAAGTAATTCTTAAAATAAAAAAAAACTAATTATGGAAATGAAGATTTCTGTGTCTTATGAAATTAGTCACATAAATGTTAATGTCAACTGCTCTAAGGAACTTAAGTACATGTACTTCAGGAACACTGAAGCACTACTGAACTAAAAAGAAGAAATTGAGCAATATTCACATTTTCTAAGATTTATATGAACACAGTGGCGTCTTCACCAGAAAGGAGGAAAGCATACTCCTAAGTATTCAAACTCTAAGGAAATCTTTACTATTTTAATGTAAATACAAAATAATACTTAACTGTCATAGTAGAAATGGATAATTTTTAGATGAAACACAGATTCATTTTATATAAAACATAAATTATAAGCAAAAGCATAAGAAATCAATAAATTAATCAGTTATTGAAATTATTGAAGAGGTTTTTGTGTGTGTGTGGGTTTTTTTTGTTTGTTTGTTTTACTTTTACTTTTTCATTGTAGTTATAAGTTTTGCTATTGGGCACATGCACTCACCAGGGAGAGGAAAAGTGAGAAATCACCAACCCAGAAGAGATGGCCACACTACAATCCCTTCTATATTGTCCTGTCAGGATTTTGAGACCACACACATGTGCCCAGCATGTTTCTCAAGTGGATGGGTCTGGGACTTGAACTGCACCCACTGGCCACATGGGATCCAGCTGCCTTAACCACCACACAACCTGCTGACCCTGAAGACACACACACACACACACACACACACACGTCAATCAATATTTCTGTGACCTGATATACCAACTTTCCAGTTTTAAGTCACTAAAGAACTATTAAGAATTCAGTAAATAAACTAAAATGAAGTACAAAGAACAATGGACTAGAAAGGGTTGCTAGCTTGCTTACTAAATACAAATTCGATCATTTTGTCAAACAATCGCGTGATAAACATCTACTGTATACCTTCTAGTTTCTAGACAGTCTTCTAGGTGCCAAGACAACAAGGACAAGGTCCCTAAATTCAGTGAGTTCGTAGTCAAGTGAACAAGTGTGAAAATGATGTAATAAACTGCATCTACAAGGGGCATAGGAGTAGGAGTGGTCAATCTCCTGAGGGAAAATGGAACAGTCAGGAAAAGTTTCATGAGAAGGTAACATAAACGGAAGTGAAAACCAATTTACCTCTGAAAAAGGTGAGTGGGTATTTTCCTGGTATGTTTGGGGAAGAGAAAATCCAGAATGCAGAAATCTTTCCATGTCTGGGAAGAAAATGAGTTTAATGCACTACTGACAACTTTCGGCACACGGGGAGCAGAAACAGACATGGAGATGAGAGGCGAGCAGAAATCTGGGAAGAAATATAAAAATGTGAGCCTTATCCTACAGATGATGGAAAGCCGCTAGTAGCTTCTCAGGAGGGAAATAGCAAGACCAGATTGGCATTTCCAAAAGGTCAATTTGGCTTCAGTATGTGCAAAGCTATGGCACCAAAGCCAGTTGGAGGGACCTGTTGCACCTACCTAGGGGTGAGAGGAAGATGCACAGTAAGGTGAAATGAATGCAAAGAAATATTTCTGTTGCTACAATATTCACATTTCCAAAGAGGATTCAAATAATTATCTGAACACAGCAGTCTCTTCACCAGAAAAGAGGAGGGGATGGGGCCACCAGGTGGTGTAGCGGTTAAGGTGCTGGATTTCCACGTGCTCCACCACAGCTCAAGTTCCAGACCTGGTGGCTTAAAATTCACACTGGGCACATGTGGGTGCATGCCCGAAATCCTGATAGGAAAATGGAGGAGAAAGGATTGAGGCATGGCCATCCTCCCCATGGGGGAGGGGGGTGATTTCTCATCTTGTATCTCTCTGTCTCTGGTGCGCACAAGTGCCTTATAGCAAAAATCTCTCCAAAAAAAAAAAAAAGAGGAAGGTATCCTCTTAACATACTCAAGGTTTACCCATTAAAACAATTATAATTCAAGCTAAGCTATTACTGTGACCAAAAGCTTAAACAGATAACATAATTGAGATAATATTTAACATACAGCAACGATTCACTAAGTCTTAAAAACAGAAGAGAAAGAAAGGAAGAAAGGAAAGCAGTGAAGAAGGAAAAAGAGAATGAGGGAAGGAAAGGAAGAAAAGAATAAAGGGAGGGATAAAAAAATTTGGAATTTCCTAATCAGTAGAGGCCACCCCAAGGAAACCACAGTTTTTAATATTCTACCTTTTTCATGTCACTGATGTGAAAAGAAAACTTTAATAGCTGACCGAAGTCAGTCAGTCAGATCAGGAAAGGTGTTCCTCGAGAATTTGCAGAGGATCTTTCTAAAATATTTAGCTGAATACTCATTAGTGCAGGCACATGAGGAAAGCATGTGGGGTGGGGACAGAATCATCAGAAAAGAAGAGAAGTAAGAGCACATGTGCTCAGGAAGATCCAGTAACAATGTCCACTTTTCCAACCAAAGTAGTAAGTCTTCAGGATTCACTAGGCATTCGCAGAAGGGTTTTGCCTGGGTAGTGGGAAACAATAAGCCCTAATCTGAGTACTGATCTGATGCCACCTAAGACATTTTAAAAGCAAGACCAGAAAGGATCAAACTCTTTCCAACTAACTTATGCACACAACAGTACAAAAATCAGTCCTATCTATCTATCTATTTATCTATCTATATTTGTGCTCAGTAAGTTAAAATTCACCCTATCTGATATCTAGTACTAATTTGCAGGGATGCAAGGGAGAGAAAAGGCAGGAAAATATGGCCCATAATGAAAAGAAAAATTATTCAATCAAAACTGACCCAAAATAGGAACAGATGTCAGAATAATAAGTAAAGAATATTAAAACTATATTATATGAGGGCTGGCAGGTAGTGTGGTGGTTAGGGGAGCTGGATCCCCACTTGGCCAATAGCCAACTGCAGTTCAAGTCCGAGACCTGGAGGCTTCCTTTCACACTTTCTCTCTCACACTCTCTCTCTCTAACCTCTCTGGTCAAATTGAAATAAAGTCAAATAAAATAATTTTTTAAAAAACCTGTATTTTATATGTTTAAAAATAGAAACATATGAAATATAATAAAGGGTCAATTGAAACGTATCTTTAGAGAGAAAATTTGTAACATATAAGGTTTTTTTTTTAAAAAAAAAAAAGAAAGTAACAGAGGAGATTAATAGTAGATTAGGTATTGAAGAAGAAACAATAAAAACCATTTATGCAACCAGCAGATGGCGTAATGACTATGTTGCTGGTTGACCGTGGTTCGAGTCCTGGACCTGATGGCCTAAACTCATGCCGGGTGCATGTGTGTATGTGCCCAAGATCCCGAGAGGAGAATGGAGGAGAAGGGATTGTGGTGAGGACATCCCCCCGTGGGGTGATTTCTCATTTTTTGTCTCTCTGTCTCTCTTTGTCTTTCTGGTGAGCACATGCACCCTACAGAAAAAACCTCTCAAGAAAAAAAAAATTACAATAAAATGCAGATAAAAATGAAAATTAAACAAACAAACAAAAAAGAAACTGAATAGCAAGAGTAAACTGTGGGGCCAGTTCAAGAAGTTTAATTCACATGTAATTTAAGTTCCCAAAGGAGAGAAAAGAGAAGAAAACACTTTGAGTACTTTGAGTTAGCCAAAGCCTTTTTTTGACAAGACCCAAAAATACAATAAATAAATAAATATATTGATAAGTTATACTTCATCAAAATTTTTAACAAATAATTTGCTTTTTGAAATAATATATGAAGAAAATGTAAAGACAAGCTGTAGACTTGAGAGAAAACATTTGCAATTTATATATCTGATGAAACAATTGCATCTAGAATATATAAAACCATTCAAGATTCAATCATAATAAAATATAAACAACCCAATCCAAAATTGGGCCAAAAAACTCAACAAATATTTTACAGTCGGCATTCATTTGGCAAATATGTACACGAAAATATATTCAACAAAATTGCTGTAGGTGATGGAAATTAAAACCACAATGAAATGCCACTATCTACTTTAGAAAATCTGAAATTAAGAAGACTGACAATTATAAGTATTACTGAAAATGGAAGAACTGGAATTCTCAAACATTGCTGACAGGAATGAAAAATTGTTTTTTTTTTTTTTTTTTAAAGTATGCCTCTTTGAAACTTAAACATGTTTCCACTATATGATCCAGGCTTTCACTCCTAGATATTTATCCAAGAGATATATAAAAGTAGATGTTCAGGGGCCGACAGGTGGCATGGTGTATAAGGCGCTAGACTCCCATATGACCAACCATGGTTCGAGTCCCAGACACAGAGGCTTGGAACTCACATCAGGCATGTGTGTGTATGTGCCCAAAGTCCCAAGGAGAATGGAGGAAAAGGGATTGTGCCATGGCCATCTCCCCTAGGGGGTGATTTCTTTCTCTCTGTCTCTCCAGCAAGTGCATGCAACCTATAGAAAAAATCTCTCAAAAGAAAAATAATGAAAGTAGATGTTCATATAAACACATAGATCAAAGTGTCCATTGCAGATTTGTTTATAACAATCTACATTAGAAACAGGTTAAATATCAGTAAGTTATTAAATAAACTGTGCTTTCTCAAAATGAATTATTGATACATGCTGAGACATAAATAAATTGTGCCTAATAAGCCAGACCCAAAAGTAAATTCCATACTGTACAGTTTCACTTATGTAAAATTTTACGATGCGTAAATTAATGTATGGTGACAGAAAGCAAGTCAGTGATTGTTAAGGGCTAAGAGTGGGAGGCCACAAGGATGTATTATAAAGGGACAATGAGAAACTTGTGGAGGTGAGGTGTATTTTCATTATCCTGACTGTGGTGATGGTTTCAAAACTTTCAGTATGTGTAATTTATTATATGTCAGTTATACCTTAATTAAGTTCAAAATAAAAATCAGTTAGAATGTTGACCTGAAGTTTTATATGTAATGATTGGCTGAGGCTTACTGACCATTTCATATGGGAGAGGATGGCCTGATTATTTCAACCGACATTACCAAGCTGATTTTTTTTAAAGCTACGTGGACAGTTTAGACTTACCCGATTTATTTCATTTTAAATTAGCAACCCTCAAAAATATCTGAATTTTTTTCTTAAATAAATATTTAATGAGTACCTGCTATCTGTTGGGCATGGTGCTAAGTAATTGTATCTAAAATATCACACTCATTTTAAATGACGGTGTTACTGGGCTAGTTCTCAGTAGAATAGAAACTATGTATGACAGGATTTCAGAAAGTTTGGGGAAAATAGAATTAAAGTGTGAGACTAGCAGATGGTGTAATGGTTACATCACTGGACTTCTAAATGGTCAACCATGGTTTGAGTCCTGGACAGAGAGGCTTGAAACTCATGCCAGACGTATGCTCAAGATCCCGAGAGCAGAATGGAGGAGGAGGGATTGTGGCATGGCCATCCCTCCTGGGAGGTGATTTCTTGCTTTCTGTCTTTCTCTGTCTCTCTGGTGAGTGCACATGCCCTATAGTGATAAAATCTCTCGCTCAAAAAGAAAAGGAAAAATAGAATTAAAGTATGAGTTTATTTTGGTGCAAATAAATTTTGAAATCCATGCACAGAATTTTATAATACATATTCTTGTATTGAAGACTCCTGGGATATCTATTACTTGATGGAGAAAAGTATCCTGTCACTTAAATTGAACCCTCATTTTACTGTCTTGATTAACTAAGCCACACAGCATGCAGAATCTCTGATTTCATCTTTTCAGGTCTGAGTTTCATTAGGAAAATTTTTCAAAAGGCTAATAGAACCCTCAGATAAAATCGAACAGAATACTTTATGTGTATCTTAGAGTGTATTCAAAACCTTAATTTTATGTTTTATATTCATGACCCAAAGGGTTCCTGGACTACTCCTACATTTATCTGGTTGTAAAGCTGCTTCTCCATAAACTTGACTTTCTCCCAGAAATCAAATCTTTTGTAACTATTAGGTTGTTGGAAAAATCATCATGTATTTCTACAGAAAAAAAATATGCCATGACTTTTCTGACAACCCAATGTAAGAATAGTTTATTTGCTAGTACTAGTTTGTTCCAAATTATAATTGACCTGATTAAACATCAATATGATTTGGATGAGCCATTAATAAATAAAAGTTAAAGAACCATTCTTTAATCTCTACTTTGGACAAATCCGAAGTTCCAACGAAGTTTCACTGAGTCATGTTCAATATACATCTTTGGTTATAAAAAGCCTGTACCAGGGAGCCTGGGCCTAAGTTCCCAGTTATGAAACTGTTAACTAGATTTAGACATTTAGATAGTGATAGGAGTTTATATTTGGGTAACTGAAAGAAGCTTAGTGTAGGTAAAAATAAAAACATTTAGCCAGGGCCATTTTTTTTCTAGCACGTTATATGTATGTCTATTTCACTAAACAGAGAAAGAACAGATATTCAAGAGCCCTACAAGTTATAGGCTGTATGCCATTATATTATACAATCTATATTCATCCCCTTATCTAAATGTGAATAAATTAGAAACTGAGTTTTATTCCAAGTCCCAATTTTGCCAGTCACAGCTACCTGGGGCAAGGGGTAAACCATCACCTTTCTGAGCTTTTTTTTCCATAGCTACAAATTGACAAAAATGATCTCAAGCTTACCTACTTCAAGGAATAACTGAGATAATAAAATATGTAATATGAAGGGTCTTCAAATGATTCATGGAAAATACGTATTAAGAAAAACTGCAT
Organism: Tupaia belangeri chinensis; assembly: GCF_000334495.1. Taxonomy (NCBI): domain Eukaryota; kingdom Metazoa; phylum Chordata; class Mammalia; order Scandentia; family Tupaiidae; genus Tupaia; species Tupaia belangeri. The sequence continues at coordinate 273,084 of NW_006205935.1, forward strand.
GAATTTCAGATTTTCCTCAAATAATCTTGTGATTTAACTCCATTTCACCAACATTTTTTTCCTTTTCCATAAGGAGCATTTACTCACCAGAGAGGAAAAAAAAAAAATCACTCACCAAGGAGGATGGCCACACACCACAATCCTTTCTCCTCCAGCCTCCTCTCAGGATTTTGGGCATGCACACACATGCACGTAACATGATTTTTAAGCTGTCAGATCCAGGACTCGAGCCGCAGTTAGTCATGTGGGAGTCCAGTGCCTTAACCACTATACCACCTGGCCCCTCACAAATTTTCTGAAGTTCTCTCACATATGTATAAGTCCTTTGTAAAATTGTAAGAGCCATATATGAATTTGACCTTCATATTCCAAGTCTGACTTTTAGAAGAAGGCCTGTGAGATTTAGGGGAAAGAATATTCCATCCAGCGTAAGAACATCTAGACTCGTACCTGAACTCTTTTTCAGTAACTACATGATTTTTGAAAAAAGCCTGGATTTCAATTGCTTACCTGTAAAATGTTAAAAATCAAATAAAATATTCAAATCACAGACTGAAGAGTCCACGCATTTTGCAGAATATCAGAGTTTGTGTCAAACTTTTTTTTTTAACCTTCTAGATTGTTTATTTCAGTAGAACAAGTGCTTCAAATGGAAGGAACCTGCAGCTGTTTCAATGCCACGTGTTCATGTATAGAGATTCTAATCACATTTTCCTGGAGGTAACCAAGAAGGAAAGAGCTTTGGCATACTCTTAATTAAATGATGAATGTGTATCAAGTAAACTACGATCAAATTCCACTTGCTTGGAATTCAAGAATACAGTGCTCTTTCCTATTCCTTAGATGTTGATGCATTTCAAATACACGTCATGATAACCCATTACTCATACCTGAAAAGGCTGCCTGCTGGTTATGTTGAGGTGTTTCCTTATCCATCTGTTGCCTTGATTCCCAAATATCTCCCACAGCAGCTGGCCCCTTGTGTTGCTCCAGATTCGCTGGTAGATGGCCAGCCTATAAATGTGCTTCCCAAACATGTGGTAATACAAGCGGAAGGCGCAGCCCTTTGTATCAGTGGCATTAAGGACTGGGCTGAGCAAAGAAGCCTTGTTTTGGAAAACCTGTGGCTCCGAAGATTCAATGTAGAGATAGTGTCCTTTAGCTGTGCCCAAGGTATTATCCTTCATTGGCCCTGTATTGAGTGTCGAAGTTGGACCCTGGTTCCTGGTCCAATCAAAGTCATCTTCTGTATCTTGTGTCCAGTTACAAATTCCATTTTCAAAGTTACACTGCAGTTCAGGTGCTGAAATTTGCATTAAACAAGAAAAACAGAAGGAAATGTGATTAAAACAAAACAAAACACTAGTTGATACTTGAAGCCTGTCAAGGCAAATCATTTTAATTTGAAAATGCAATATTAAAGTTTTAAAAAGAGTGAATATATTTTAGAAAGTGCATCAAGTATTAATACCTAATGAACGGAAACATGTTGAGCCATTATTTTCTAAATATTTTTCACTCCAGCCTTTCTGTTTCTTTTGCAGTACTCTAGACAAATAATAACGCCATGGCTGGCTCACTGTGACAAACTTCTGGCTCAGCGGATGTCATGCTCAGCTGAATGTTCCAATCACCAGGGGGAAATACAAAAATAAGAAATGAAAAACACTAGAGCCTAGAATTCACCTATGGAGGGGTTGATTTAATTGGCCCATGTGATTAAGCCCTATTTCAGGATTTCTTACAAGTTCCTTAAATGATTCTACAATAAGAGGCAGAACTGAGAATAATCATATTTTAATGGGTCCAATATATAAGGAGCATCTGGAGCTCATAGCAAAATTGCTTACTCCAGGGTAAAACTGCAAAACACAAACTTGTGCATAGATATCAGGTGAAGCTCAGAAACCCACATGTTATCAAGCACCCAAAATGATTCTCACGTAGGTGTTTTCTAGATCTCACTTTCAGAAACCTCTTTTTGGTTTCATCCTGCCTCATCTCGAAGTGTTTCCACATACCAGTGATGAAATGACAATCCTTCAGAGGCAGCACCTACCATTTGTTTACTCAAAATGCTTTAGTATGTTCTTATCTTCTTATTTAGTGTAAGCTTAAGTCTAAACTTCTGGAGCATTCAAATTCCACCTTCTCCAAATTAAAATAACTTCCTGTCTCTGCCCCTAGTTAAGTGATGGCAAATATCCTCTTTTGCACGCACTACCTTCCCCACATGTACTAAACATCTCACCCCTTCCTCCATCTGTATTTATGTCTAACGTTGTGCCACAAGCCTTGCCAATTTTTTGCTGTCTCAGCAGCAGTGTCCTTTCCTCTCACTGGACTGTAGCTTTTAAACTTCTTTTAGTTGCCAGAATAATTCAAATACTTCAAAAGAATTGAAGAACCAGCAAAAAAGGAAAAAGGACTAATCTCTTATTCATTAAATTAGTCTACCTTAATTTCTATAGTAATTTAGGAAAACACATTCATTTTTCAAGAGGCAAGGATTTTGTTGACACCACCAGATAGTTGCTGTAAAATAAAATGGGCATTTGACAAGGGTTGGAGGGGACAGAATTTAGAATAAATGGATAGTCCCATATTTTCATTTCATTTCCATGAGTTAATATATTTTTTAAATGACAGCTGTCCTTTAACTATTCATGTTAGTAATGGCAGTTTGTGCCAGGGGTGAAAAACTACTCTGAAACAATAAATAAAAGCATACATGAATAAATGCAACCAGGCGAGAACAAATCATCTGTCTCAGAAAATCACAGAACAGGAGCTTCGACCTCACAACGGGAACCAAGTGAGGAAATGTCAAATGGGAGATGAGCTTTCATTTGATATTTCCTCACTTGTGACTAGTCAAGCCCAGCTGTGACATGAACTGAGGACACACAGACACTCTCCAGGTGTTAGTCTTTGTCTGTGGAACAGAAAGAGAATGTCAGGTTACTGAGTTTTTGACATAAAACTGGCACTAAAGCCAACAGGTTTTTATATGGCTGTCTTAATACTCACTGCATACTTCGTATTCATTTCTAAAGAAAATATGTGTAGCCCCACCCTTCGATAAAAGACCACATCTCTAAATATATTTGAGGAACTCTGACATGGTTTTCTGGATGTCTAATACATACAATGTAATAAAGTAATACGCCTTTATGCCAAGCTGTGAGAGAAACTGACATTCTCATGCCACTACCATTTCTTTTCACCAATATAGAACCATGAGAAGTATTTTGATACATCATTGTACTACCCTAATCACACCCAACTGAGTTAATATTATAAGTTTGAAGGATAATTTGCTTATTTTTAGCAGTAGATCTTTTTTTTTTTTAATGAATAGGATTTAGAGAGCTTCAATAACATGAAAACGCTCTCTAAATTTGCAGAAACAAATTAGCTTTAGGACAAGTTACACATCTTATGATGGTCACTGTGAAAACCATCAGTTCTAATTATAGCCACTCAAATATTAGTTGAGTAAATTTCATGATATGCATAATAATTCTAACTTTTGTATGCTTGACTTTAATATCTTTGATAAACTGTATACCAAAGATCACATAAGCAAAACTCTATAATGATTTATATGAAAATTTCTTTTCTTTCTGTTTTTAATACAATGCACATTTGTGCCTTTGCTCTGCTCTTTTTCAACATGTCAGCAAAGTCCTTTTTTATCTCGTTAGTGGTACCGTATCCTGTCAGAAAGGCAATAGACATTTTATTCTAAATTTACTTTATTTTATAACTTCTTATTGACATTTAATTGTACATCTTTATGGCACACAATATGGTTTTTCAAATCATGAATGTAGTGTGTGATAATGATATCAAGGATATTACCATTTACATCATTTTCAACAAAGAACCTTACACCCTTGTCTGTTGAATGCTTTTCTTCCTAAGCATCTCCTAAACCACCATCCCTCACCCTTCTATCCAGCCCTTTCCCACATGAACTCTAGTACCTACACTTGAACTCTCTACTATTATGTCTTCAAATCTTTTAATTTCTGCCATAGAGTACAGATGTTAAATATATACTGAAGATAAACCATGTTTGTCTTTCACTGTCTAGTTTATTTCACATAGAATTAAATCTTTTATATTCAGCCTCTTATCAAATGAGAGATTCTTGTTCTTTAAAACTGAGTAGTATTCCATAGTGTTTATGTGCCACATTTTTGCAATCCAGTCACAGTTTTGGGTATTTAGGTTGATTCCATGTCTTAGTAATTGAGAATAATTCTGCAGTAGACATGGAAGTGCAAGTGTCTTTCCAGCTAAGTGTTTTCTTGTCCTTTGGGTAAACACCAAGGAGTAGGTTTACTAGCTCATATGGTAGTTTTATGTAAACTTTTGAGGAACTTCCATATTGTTTTCCACACAACTGTACTAATTTACAATCTCATCAATAGTGCATGAGACTTCTCTTTTCACTTCAGTCTCCCCTGCACTTGTCATTCTTGTTTTTTGATCAGAGCCATTCTTTTTTAAAAAATATTATTTTATTTAACATTATTTATTTTTAAAATTTGATCAGAATGAGAGAGAGAGAGAGAGAAAGTGAGAAAGCAAAAGCCTCCAAGTTCAGGACTCAAATTGTGGTCAGTCACGTGGGAGTCTAGTGCCCTCAAGCACCATACCACCAGGCAGCCCCAATCATAGCCATTCTAACTAGGATTAAATGAAATCTCAGGGTAGGGACCAGCAGTTAGCATAATAGCTAT
>NW_006205935.1:277921-292136 GCF_000334495.1 Tupaia belangeri chinensis
GTGTGCGTGCATGCCCAAGATCCAGAGAGGAGAAAGGAGAAGGGATTGCGGCGTGGCCTGGGGGGTGATTTCTCGCTTCCTGTTTCTATGTATCTCTCTCTTTCTGGCAAGCGCACACGCCCTATAGCAAAAACCTCTCCAAAAAAAAAGAAAAATATCTCAGTGTAGATTTGATTTGCATGTATTTACCTTATGATAAAAAAAGGGCAGAATTTTTTTCATATGCTTGGCCATTTGCTAGTTTTCTTTAGAAAGCTGTCTGTTCAGCTCATTGACCCATATTTTCACTGGCTTTTTATTAGATTTTGTGCAGGTGAGTTGCTTGAGTTCCCGACATAGTCTGGTTAATAATCTCTTATCTGAAGTGCAGTTTGCAAATATTTTCTCACATTCTGTGGGTGTCTCATCACCCTTTTTATTGTTTCCTTTGTTGCATGGCTTTTTAGCTTGATAAATTCCATTTGTGTATTTTTTGGAATTATTGTTTGTGCTTTGGGGTCTTATTTTAAAAGTCTTTGCCTATTTGAATGCATTCAAATTTTGCCCTGTGTTTTCCTCAAGTAGTTGTCTTTTGTTTTGTTTTTTTAAAGGCTTATTTTAAATGATTATCTGAGAAATTGCCAGTGCTACTATGTACAGACAAGAGATGGGGAGCTTTATTTCTTGGACAGAGTCTTGAAGTTCTCTTCCACCAGGAAGCGCTCCTCACAATGCTTGCGTGCTTCCTTGGTTTCGGACCTGGGGGCTTCAGCCTCGTCTGCTGGGACCTTCTTGTGGGCTTTGTCTGCCTTCTGCTTGTGGGTGTGCTTCGTAAGAATCCACTTGTTCTCGAATATATTCCCCTTCAACTTCAGGTACAGGCTGTGATACATGCAGCGATCAATCTCTTAGACTCATGGTATTTTCTGAGCAGTTGACTCAGGAGCCTCGTTCTCCTCATTCAGATCACCTTCTCTGCCATTTTATCATTGAGTGTACCCTTTCATTTACCTATGCCCATATGCCTGCCCTTCTAGCGGGCCAAGGAGTTTTTCCAGCATCAAACCCAGGAATGGATAGTCACAGGCTTGGAGATGATCAATCCATTCTTGATCAGCTTCCGGATCTGCTCACAGGAGTTGGCACTGGCAACTTCATTGGTCTCATTGGGGTACAACCAGACCTTGTTGCCATAGCAGAGGACACTAGAGGCAAGCCTCTTCTGAAACCTGAGCATACTTATGGCTGCAGCTGCAGTGGCAAAAGTCTCGAGTTTAAGTTTTATAGTTTGAAGCTTTACATTTAGATCTTTGATTTTGAGTTGGCTTTTGTTAATAGTGAGAGATAAGGGTCCAGTTTCATTTTTCTGCAGGTGGATCCAGTTCATATAATAGCATCATTTACTGAAAAACTTTCTTTTCTCCACTGAATTGTCTTGTGCCCTTTGTCAAAAATCTGTATGCATTGGGCTTTATTTCTGGATTCTTTATACTGTTCCATTGGTCTATGTATCTGTTTTTGAGGTCAAGTAGTGAGTTACTTCCAACTTCATTCTCTTTTTCACAGCACTGTCTTGATGATACAGCATCTTCTATGTTTCCAGACACATTGTATGACTGTTTTTTTCTATCGCTTTGAAGAATGCTGCTGGCAATTTATCTGGAATTTGTAAATTGATTTGGATAGAATTTACATTTTAATTATACTGATTCTTGCAATCCAAAAAATAGGACACCTTTCAATATTTTGTGTGTCATATTCAATTTTTCTTTCCTTTTTTTTTTTTTTGAGAGGTTTTTGCTATAGGGCGCGTGCGCTCGCCAGAAAGACAGAGAGAGAGAGAGACAGAAAGCGAGAAATCACCCCCCAGGGGGGATGGTCATGCCACAGTCCCTTCTCCTCCATTCTCCTCGTGGGATCTTGGGCATGCACACACATGCATCCAGCATGATTTTAAGCCACTGGGTCTGGGACTTGAACAGCAGTCAACCACATGGGAGTCCAGCAACATAGCCATTACACCAACTGCTGGTCCCTCAATTTCTTTTTTTAAATTTACATTTGATATTGTACATCCTTACAGCATATAATATGGTTTTTCAAAACATGCATTCAGTACATGTTAATCAAGTAAAAGATATTACCATACATATAATTTTGAACAGAAAATTTTACATTCTTATGTCTGTTACTTAGTTTTTTTCCCTGAGCTCAGCACTCTGACACCCTAGGGATCACCCCCTCCTACAGTCTCTCATACCTACACTTGCCTGCCTACTATTAATATTATATCTTTGAGTCATTTTTTCAGTTTTTCATAGTTTTCCTTGTAGAGATATTTCACCTTCTTGGTTAAATTTATTCCTAAGTATGCTTTATATGTGTATTTGTGTTATAAATGAAACTTCTTTTTTCAATTCTCCTTCAGTCTGTTCCTTGTTAGTCTATAAATATGCACATTGATTTTTGTAGCCTACAAATTTACTGAATTTATTTCTGAGTTTCATGAATCCTTCTGGATTTTCTATGTATCTAATTATTTCATCTGAAAATAGGGACAATTTCACTTCATTTCTATTTGCATGCCTTTTATTTTACTCCTGTGCCTGACAGCATGAACTAGGACTTCCAATAGTATATTTAAAAGGAATGGAGAAAGTGGACAAACTTATTCCAGTTTTTAGTTTCCCCCATTCAATAAAATGTTAGCTATATGTTTGTTATATGTGGCTTTTATTGTGTTGACAAAGTATCTTTCATACCTATTTTGTTGAGAGTCTTTTTTTATTTTCTTTTAGGGTTTTGCCATAGGGTGTGTATGCCTCCCAGAGAGACAGAGAAAGGGACAATGAGTGGGAAAGTGAGAATTTACCCTCTGTGGTGGAGGGAGGGGATAGCCATGTCACACTCTTTTCCTCCCAATCTCCTCCTGGGATTTTGGGCATGCACACACACACACACCCAGTGTGGGTTTCAAGTCATTAGGTCCAGGATTCTAACCATGGTCAGTCATATGGAGTCTAGCACCTTAACTACCATGCCACCTGCTGGCCCTTTGCTGAGAATCTTAATTAATGTGATGTATTACATTCAGTGTTTTGTCTATGTTGAACTGCCCTTGCATCCCTAAGATAAAGCCTACTTGGTCATGGTATATAATTTTTTAAAATGTGCTATAGGATTCAATTTGCTGATATTTTGTTGAAGATTATTACATCTGTATTCATTGGGAATACTGTTCTGTAGTTTTCTTGTTTACTTTGTCCTTGTCTGGTTTTGGTATCAATATGATAAGCTACATAGAAAGAGTTTGGGAGAGTCCCTTCCATTTGTATCTTTAGAAATAGTTTGAGAATTGGGGTTAATTCTTTTTCACAAGTTTTGTAGAATTCAGAAAGGAAGATTTTAGAACCTGGGCTTTTCTCAATTTGGGAGACAATTTAAAATTTTTTTGTATCTCAATTTCTTTTATACGTTCGATCTCATGTTACTTAGGTTACAAAGTGAATATTCCAGCGTGTGTGCTGATTCAATCACATTACTTGTTATTGGTCTATTCAGATTTTCCACTCTTTTTTTTTTAAGAATTATTTTATTTTATTTATTTATTTATTTTAATTTGACCAGAAAGTGACAGACAGAGAGAGAAAGTGAGAAAGCAAGCCACCAGATCTGGGACTCGAACCACAGTCAGTCATGTGGGAGTCCAGCACCCTTAACCATCATGCCACCTGCCAGCCCCCAAATTTTTTATTTCTTCCTAATTCACTCTAGATATATTGTCTGTGTCCAGAAATTTGTCCATCTCATTTAGGTTTTCTAGTTTGCTGGCAGTTGCTTATAATATTCTCTCATGATAGTTTATATTTCTATCATATCTGCTTAATATTTATTGCCTGTTTCATTACTGATTTCATTTTCTGGTATCTTTCTCTGCTTTTCTTGATTATTCTAGCTAATGTTTCATTACTTTGTTTATCCTCTCAAAAAAAACCAGCTTTTAGTTTCATTGATTTTTTTGTATTTTTTTATTCTCTATATTATTTATTTCTGCTCTAATATTTATTCATTTTTTTCTAGTATGTTTTTGGGAAGGGAGGTTGTTATTGCTTTTCCAGTTCCTTGAGATGTACTGTAAGAGCATTTATTTTCCATCTCTCTGTTTTTTTTGTTGTTGTTGTTTTCATTTTTGTTTTGTTTTGTTTTGTGAGTGCTGATTGCTATAAAGTTTCCTTTTATTACTTTTTTGCTATGTGACAAAGATTATGGAAAGTTATTCCTGGATTAACATTTGTTTCAAGAAGTTTTTTTTTTAATATTCACCTTAATTTCTTCAGTAGTTTTGAAGTTGTTCAGGAGTAAATGGTTTAGTTTCCATATATTTGTGTGTTTTCGGTTGTTGATTTCAAGTTTGATTCAATTGTGGTTAGAAAAGATGCTAGAGGGGCCAGCAAATGATGTGGAAGTTAAGGCACTGGACTACCACGTAGTCAACTGCAGTTCAAGTCCTGGACTTGGTGGCTTGACAATCACGCCAGGCACATGTTTGTACAAGCCCAAAATCCCAGAAGGAGAATAGAGTAGATGATATTGTGTCATGTCCATTCCTCTAAGGAATGATTTATCACTTTCCTTCTCTCTGTATCTCCCTGGAGAGGACACATACCCTATGGCAAAAATCTAAAAAAAAAAAAAGATGCTAGATATAATTTCCATACTTTTAAATTTATAAAAGCTTGTTTCATACCTTAGAATGTGGCACTCTTCAAAAATGTCTCAAGTGGGTGAAAAAATGTGTACTTGGTAGTTGTGAGGTGAAATGTCCTAAAAATGCCTGTCAGTTCCATTTGATTTATGATGTTGTTTAGCTTTGTGTGTGTCTAAATGACCTGTCTAGTGCTGACATTGGGGAACTGAAGTCCCAACATTGGTGTGTTGCAGTCTATCTCTCTCCTTATCTCTAACAGTCTTTCTTTTATTTGTTTGGGTGACCCAGTGTTGGCTGTATAGATATTTATAATTGTTATATCTACTTGATGAATTATACTATAAAATAGTGTTATCATAGCGTGTTCTTCTTTGTCTCTTTTTACAGTTTCTATCTTAAAAATAACTTTGTCTGATATCAGTATCATGATTCCAGTCTTTTTTTGTTTTTTGTTCACATGAAATGACTTTTCCAGCACCTTCAATCTATGAATGCCATTATCAATGAGATGTGTTTCTTGTAAATAGCATACAAAAGGTTCTTGTTTTTTAAATACACTCAGCCAATCTGTCTTTAAATGGGTGAACTTAATCCATTAACATGCATTATTATCAATACCTGCAGGCTTATCTTCTTCTTTCTTGAGATTTTGAGAATATTGGCTTTGTTTTGACTTTTGCTAATTTGGTTATGGAGAGAATTTTCTTATGTTGAATTTATCTGGTGTTTTTGTATTTCCTGGATCTGGATGTCTTTGCATCTCTATGGATTTGGAAAGTTCTCAGATAGTATTTCATGAAAGAGATTTTCTATGGTTTTACTGTCTCCCCTTTGCCTTCTGGAATACCTAGTATGTGGCTATTTGGCCACTTAATGGTGTCTAGTATTTCTCATATATTGGCCTCATTTTAATGGCTATTTTTTCAATCATTTTGGTGGCTTGAAGACAGAGATTTTGTCTTCAAGGTCAGAGATATTTTTTCTTCTGCATTGTCTTATGTGCTGTTACTAACTTCAAGAGAGATTTTTAATTCCTGTATTATTAATAATTATAATAGAATAATTCATCTCCAGATGTTATCTTTAATTCTTTTTTAGGATGTCAGTCTCTTTAAAGTTACTCCTTTCTGTCATGGAATGATTTTTCTCATCTGCTGGAATTGATTGTCCATTTTCTGTTTCATGTCATTGAATTCTGTTATGAGTATTCTGAATTCTTTTTCTTATATTTCTGTGATATCCTGTGTTTTACTCATTGTTAGTAAGAACCTACCATGTTATTAGAAGAAGACTCCTCCATTTCAGGGAAAAAAGAGAAATGAAAATTTTCTACTGATAACTCAGCCTCCAGTCCCTAGACTCTAGTGGTAGATCTAAGGGAACCAGAGCCAAATATCCAAATACTATTAGGCTTAACATATTCCTTAATACCTACTGAATATATTTCACAAAGGTATAAAAATTGAACAGCAAAGAGATTCCAGATAACCTCCTTCTGCACGCCCTTGAATGCTCAGATTGAACTTAAAGAATTAGGAAGAAACACACCATCTATCTGATGACTAGAAATCACACAGCATCACAAGAAATATGGGAAAGCAAGAAAATACCTCTCCTCCAAGGGAAAAGAACACTCTTCTTCATCCACACACAGATCAGTGGAAATCATGGAAATGTCTGATAAAGAATTTAGAACATTCATAATGGCGAAGTTAACTGAGATGGAGAAGAGAGACCATGAACTGCAGAAGAGGCAGAAGAAAGGAGCTGATGAGTTCCAGGAGGTGAGAAAATTCTTGCAATATCTAACAGTGGAAATACACACTATAAAAAAAGAATCAAATGGACCTGTTAGAGATAAAGGCTATAATACAGGAAGTCAAAATTTCCCATGAAAATATTAAAAGCAGACTAGATCACACAGAAAATCGAATCTCAGATGTAGAAGATAGAATCGCTAGCCTAGAAAAATCCACCATGAAGACTGAGAAAATTGTCCCCCAAAATGAGAATAATATATGAGAAATACTAGATGCCATCAAACATCTAAACATCTGTATAACTGGTATCTCAGAAGGTGAAGAGACTCATAAGGACATTGATTTTCTATTCCATGAAATCCTGCAAGAAAACTTTCCAAACCTAGAGAGACAGTCAAAGATCCAGTCCTAAGAAATACAAAGGACCCCAAATAGAATCAACCCCAGAAGATCTTCTACAAGACACATTATAGCCAGATTGACCAAAACTACAGACAAAAACAAGATACTAAGGTTGGCAAGAGAAAAATGGCAAGTTACCTTCAAAGTATATCTCATCAGGCTAAGAGTGGAGCTTTCATCAGAAACAATGTGAGCAAGGATAGGAGAGGAAAATATATTCAAAGTATTAAGGGAAAAGCAATTTCAACCAAGAATACTGTACCTAGAAAGATGATCTATCCTTCATATGGGAAGAAAAGAACAGAACATTCTCAGATGAACAAAACCTGAAAGAATTTACCAACACCAGACCAGATCTCCAAGAAGTTCTCAAGAGAGTGCTACACCAGGAAAATTAAAAACAGACACACAGAAATAAGAGTTCGAAAACTAAGAAAATGGCCAAGTTAATGGTAGGGACAAGTCTGGAGATGAACATTATATCTCAGAATTTAATCTGGTAGACCGAACTACAACAGAAGATAGATTAAGTATATGAGACTGAACAGCATTTTATGACTTTAGACTAAAACATTGGTGATTTTCTTCTAGGCTTTGTTTTCCAGTTTTAAGGATTTCTGTCCTGTCTTGAGCTGACAATAGGTTCATGTTCCTACTATTTGAACAGAATCCTAACCTGTTTCATGGCTTCAAGTTTTAAGCAAAGTTCCTTAGCATTTCTTTGATTCAATAAAGTTAAAACTGCTTTTCTTGCCAGTAAAAAATACCTATTTAATGACCACACTAAGCTATCTAGCATCTGCTAGGTGCTACTTTATAGTATATTCATTCTACCCAAGAGTTTCACACCTAAAGTCAGACATGTATTCACAGATATGTACATACCAGCTGAACTTGCTATTGAAAGTAGTAAGATTATTTAAGACATTTTGTGAATCAATAAAATGTAGTGGAAAAAAGAATGGAAATTAACTGTAGATACCTGAGAGAGTGTGAAAAGAGGGTGAGAAATGGCAGCAGGTCAGAAATAGAGGATACACACACGCGCGTGAGCGCACATATATATATGAAACTAGAAAATTATTGACGATAATATGTATGATTAATTCACTGTGCTGTATATTCTGAATGGGAAATCACAATTTCGTATGTTGTGATGATGCTCAGTGAATCGATGTAAATTAATTAATTTTTTTTTTTTTTGGAGAGGTTTTTTCGCTATAGGGCGCGTGCGCTCGCCAGACAGACAGAGAGAGACATAGAGACAGAAAGCGAGAAATCACCCCCCAGGGGGGATGGTCACGCCGCAATCCCTTCTCCTCCATTCTCCTCTCGGGATCTTGGGCACGTACGCACACGCGCCCGGCGTGAGTTTTAAGCCACCGGGTCCGGGACGTGAACCGCGGTCGACTACGTGGGAGTCCAGCGACATAGCCATTACGCTAACTGCTGGTTCCCAATTTTTAAAAAGTGTTTCAGAAGACAATCACAGTGTACTTGTAACTATATTCTAGCTTTGTCCATATTTTTAGTTTAATGTATTTTGTGAATCAATAAAATGTGGGAAATAAAAGAAGTTATTGTGTTCTTTTAGGGGACAGATATTTCCATTTTTAAAATATTTCTTGTGTCTCTTTGTTGGTTTTTAGGCATCTTGTAGAGTACGCATTTATTCCTAATTTTTGGAGTAGGTGCTATACTATCAGGAGAACAGCCTGAGATCTTAAGTGTATCCCTGGCAAAGCAGTCCTAAGGGCTGGAGTCCAGTTGCAGTTTTCAGATCAGAGCACGGTGGATAAAGCAGATGAGCTTCTCTGGGGTCAAGTCGATTGGAGCAGGTAGTCATTCTCTGGGAAAAGGGGAAGTGCAGGCCTTCCCTGACTGCCAGGCAGGAGGTAGTGACCAAATTCTTCAGTTTCTATTGGGATGAGAGTGCTCTCTTTTGTATCCTCTGCTCCCACCAAGCTTTGGAGTCATGACTGCAAATGAAACTCTACTTGCTGGTCAGCTTGCAGGATGCTGCAGAATTCTTGCCATGTGGGGTGGGGGTAGGGGAGAGGGTGAGAGGTTCTTATCTTTTTGTAGCTGCATGTTCATGCACTTTCCTAAAATGGGTGATAGCTCCATGGCAGTTTTGGAGTTCTTCAGTGGGTTGGGCGTGCTAGAATCTTCGTGAAAGCCTAGGGCTCAGAGTTTCAGAGGAGAGTTTCTCTTGTTTTATCCTCTGGAGGGAACGTGAAAGGGGAGCTACCCTGGAGCTTCACCGACTTCAGACAGTTGACTCTTCTTTACATTTATGAGTAGGAATTATGTGTTCCAGAAGACTCTGCCATCTTTTTCATGTACCACGTCAGGTTCACTTCACTCCTAAGGCATTGATAAGCCTTTCTGCCCCGAAAGATGCTAGGGGGGTATTTCTGGTCAGCTATCTTTATCCTTCCTCTCAAATGAGACAACAGTGGGGATGCTTGCTCCACTCTCTCGGTTGAATCTCAGAGTCAGGCTCCAGTGCCTTGCTCCACCACAGCCTCTGTAGCCAACATTGACCCAGCTGCCTCTCTTTGTCCCATGTGTGCTCCTGGACACACCACAGCCTGCTCACTCTCTGGATCCAGCATTGGTTCCAGCACTGCCCAAAGCCAGGGATGTGACAGCTTCCTCCCCAGCAAATGCCACAGTCCCTGTGCCCTGAGTTCCAATGGCAGATGTAAATTAATTAATTTTTTTTTTTTTTGGAGAGGTTTTTTCGCTATAGGGCGCGTGCGCTCGCCAGACAGACAGAGAGAGACATAGAGACAGAAAGCGAGAAATCACCCCCCAGGGGGGATGGTCACGCCGCAATCCCTTCTCCTCCATTCTCCTCTCGGGATCTTGGGCACGTACGCACACGCGCCCGGCGTGAGTTTTAAGCCACCGGGTCCGGGACGTGAACCGCGGTCGACTACGTGGGAGTCCAGCGACATAGCCATTACGCTAACTGCTGGTTCCCAATTTTTAAAAAGTGTTTCAGAAGACAATCACAGTGTACTTGTAACTATATTCTAGCTTTGTCCATATTTTTAGTTTAATGTATTTTGTGAATCAATAAAATGTGGGAAATAAAAGAAGTTATTGTGTTCTTTTAGGGGACAGATATTTCCATTTTTAAAATATTTCTTGTGTCTCTTTGTTGGTTTTTAGGCATCTTGTAGAGTACGCATTTATTCCTAATTTTTGGAGTAGGTGCTATACTATCAGGAGAACAGCCTGAGATCTTAAGTGTATCCCTGGCAAAGCAGTCCTAAGGGCTGGAGTCCAGTTGCAGTTTTCAGATCAGAGCACGGTGGATAAAGCAGATGAGCTTCTCTGGGGTCAAGTCGATTGGAGCAGGTAGTCATTCTCTGGGAAAAGGGGAAGTGCAGGCCTTCCCTGACTGCCAGGCAGGAGGTAGTGACCAAATTCTTCAGTTTCTATTGGGATGAGAGTGCTCTCTTTTGTATCCTCTGCTCCCACCAAGCTTTGGAGTCATGACTGCAAATGAAACTCTACTTGCTGGTCAGCTTGCAGGATGCTGCAGAATTCTTGCCATGTGGGGTGGGGGTAGGGGAGAGGGTGAGAGGTTCTTATCTTTTTGTAGCTGCATGTTCATGCACTTTCCTAAAATGGGTGATAGCTCCATGGCAGTTTTGGAGTTCTTCAGTGGGTTGGGCGTGCTAGAATCTTCGTGAAAGCCTAGGGCTCAGAGTTTCAGAGGAGAGTTTCTCTTGTTTTATCCTCTGGAGGGAACGTGAAAGGGGAGCTACCCTGGAGCTTCACCGACTTCAGACAGTTGACTCTTCTTTACATTTATGAGTAGGAATTATGTGTTCCAGAAGACTCTGCCATCTTTTTCATGTACCACGTCAGGTTCACTTCACTCCTAAGGCATTGATAAGCCTTTCTGCCCCGAAAGATGCTAGGGGGGTATTTCTGGTCAGCTATCTTTATCCTTCCTCTCAAATGAGACAACAGTGGGGATGCTTGCTCCACTCTCTCGGTTGAATCTCAGAGTCAGGCTCCAGTGCCTTGCTCCACCACAGCCTCTGTAGCCAACATTGACCCAGCTGCCTCTCTTTGTCCCATGTGTGCTCCTGGACACACCACAGCCTGCTCACTCTCTGGATCCAGCATTGGTTCCAGCACTGCCCAAAGCCAGGGATGTGACAGCTTCCTCCCCAGCAAATGCCACAGTCCCTGTGCCCTGAGTTCCAATGGCAGAACTGTGTGGCCTGGCCTGATATAGAGGGTGATGGTGGCAAGATCAGGCACTCAGGGGGACGAATCAGGGCAACTTGTTCCTGACAAAGATTTTGTCAATCTCACAAGATGGCATACTCCAAGCCTATGCAGCAAGAAGCACCTTGGCTAGGCAACAGCAGTGCCAGCAGGGGCTCCACCCACTAGACTGAGTATTTCTAATTGACTATCTTAATCCTTCCCCTTCATTGGGACAATAGCAGGATGTTCATGTCACTCCCCCAGTTCAGCCTTAGGCTTCATCACCGTGCTCCCACCATAGCCTCTGTAGCCATAGCTGCCCTTTCTGCCTCTCTTTGCCCCTGGAGGAAGATTCCTAGTTCCTGTCCATGCTGCAGCCTGCCCAGTCTCTTGCCAAATCTCATTTGCAGCTGTTCCCAGGGCCAGACAGGTAACAGCCTCCTTCCTGGCAGATATCAGTCCCTTCAGACCCTGAGTCCTAATGGTGGAGTCATGAAGCCTAACCCAGCATGGAGGGTGGCAGTAGCAGGCTGAGACCCATTGACAGCTGGTCTTAACAACTTCTTCCCAATGAGAATTTTGTGAATCCCATAAAATGTCACATTCCAAGCCTGCACAGCAAAAAGCACCAGGGTTTAGCAGCAGTGGCTCTACCCACCAGAATGGGTGTTTCCACTCAGCCATCTTGATCTTTCCCCTCTAGTGGCATGATGGGAGGGCACTTGTACCACTCCCTCTTGTGAGTCTCAGCTTTGGGCTTTGGTACTACGCTCCACAGCCAATATTGGTTCAGTCACCTCTCTCCACCTCGAGTGGGGTGCTCCAGCTCCTCACCATGCTGCAGCCTGCTTAGTCTCTCTCTGACTCATGGTTCCAGTGGTGCCCAGGGAGGCAATACCCCCTTCCCTATCAGATACCACATGGGAACCCAAGTCTCAATGGTGGGCTGCACAGCCTGACCCAATGTAAAGCGCAGTGGTGGCAAGGCCAGGCACACAGCAGTTGCTGCTCATGAAGGTTTCTTCCTGAGGAGGATTTTGTAGATGACACAAAATAATACATGCTCAAAGCCTATATAGTAAGAAGTTCTAGGGTCTGAGTGAGGTTAGCAGTTCTTCCACCATCAGAACCAGTCCCTATTCCTCACACAGGCGGACAGCTGGAAATTTATTAATATAAATTTCCTTTGAAATATCATGCACTCTATGGTCTTACTTTGGTTAATAATTTGCTTCCCAATTTCATATATATATATATTTAAGAATTGTTGCTATTTCCTTGGATTTGAATTCAAGGAAAGATATAAACTTGTTTTTTCCTGACTTTTTTGTATTAAAAAAAAAAAAAAAAAAAACTGGGCCAACAGGTGGCATAGTATTTAAGGTACTAGACTTCCATATGACTGATCTAGATCTGGTGTCTTGATACTCTTGCTGAGCATGTGTGCATGATGTGTGGCAAAAATTTCCAAGGGGACGAATGGAGGAAAAGGGATTGTGATGTGTCCCTCCTTTGTGGGACATGATTTCTCACTTTCCCTTCCACTGCCTTTCTCTGACTCTTCAGCAAGTACAAATGTCCTATAGCAAAAACTTAAAAAACAAAAATGATTGGGCTGGTGGCAGGGTGGTTGAGGTGGCTGGATCCCACATGACTGTGAAGTTTGAGTTCCGGACCCAGCGGCTTGAAAAACAGACCAGATATGTGTGTGTGTGTGTACCCAAATTCTGAGAGGGAGAATTGGAGAAGAGATTACAGAGTGACTACCTCCCATGTGAGGTGTGTTCTTTCTTTCCTTTTCATTATCTGGCAAGCACACATGCCTAATGACAAAAAATAAAAATAAATAAAATAAAAACTAAAATTAAACTACTAACTCGTGGCATCTTTTTATACATGTATTAGGCACTATGGGAGCTGGATTCATTTCAATGCAAGACATACATAGTCATCAGCAATCACAAACTTTTTGGTAATTTAAACTAGAAACCCAAAACTTTTCTTTGATACTTAACTACTGTCCCTAGAGAGCAAAACATCATCAATGTCCCTTCAAAATATTTCCCCAAAGCCTAGTCCCTCATCTCCATCACTGTCACTATGATTTACTGCCAGCCACTCTCCCGTGAACTACTGCAATAGCTTCCTAATGGATGTCCTGAGTCCACTCTTCTCTAATCCATTCATTACACTGTATCCAAAATGACATTGTAAAATATGCCAATTTTGTTATATTTCCCGTCTTCTTAAAAACTTTCAAAGGTAAAGACTTCTTTAACTCAGACAACAAAGATCTGTGAGTCTGGCCTTCCCCACCCCTAGGCTGAGTCATCTTTCTACTCCATCTCCTGGCTCCAGCCATACCAGTTATTTTCATAGGCCTTGCAGTCACACAGTACGACTTTGACTTGTTCGTTTTCAGATTCCAACTTAGCCATCACCTCTAGAAAGTCCAACGCCATTCTTATATAAAGTCACAGCACGCCTCTTCCTAGGTGCCATATTATACTTCGTCAGTATATACTGGAATATCTATCTTCTCAATGAGACTCTGTAGTTGTGTTCATCATTGTATCCCTGGTATCTAGCTAATAAACCTACTTAATAAATGGTAATGGCTTACTTATTTATATACTGAGCATTAATAACATTCATCAATATTGGAACTACACTTAAAATCATTGGCTTGACTGGCTAGAAAATAGTACAATGATCAAAGGATCTCACTCTCAAAATGAATGAGAGAGGGAACAGGTGCCACATAGTGGCTGAGCCACATGAAATGGTTCTAGATTCACATCTGGAGACCTCTCTCACTATGGCAGTCATGCTCAGGCCCGTGATTCAGGGCTGGCTAGAGCTTGGGGTATAGGTGAGTCACAGTATCAAGAACCTGTGGGACAGGGCTGTCTCTTCCCATTTCTCTCATTCACAGAAGAAATAAATTAATACATTTAAAGAAAAAAAAATCAGTAAAAGTGACAAAAAAGAAAAAAAAAAAAAAACTTACCACAGCCAATCTCATCAGTATGATCACCACAGTCATCGACCAGATCACATAACTGAAGTTTTTGTATGCAAGCTTTGGTGTGTCGACACCAGAAGTGGTCTGCCCCTTTGCAGCTCTCAG